>NC_041388.1:281795831-281847603 GCF_002162155.2 Triticum dicoccoides
AGACCATCCCTTTGTTTAATTCCCGCCTACATGCACCATTGATATATAGTAGTCTTCCTCGGTGTCTCTCGAACAAACACGTTCTCTCGATGTCGACTCCTCTCACGCGCACACACCTTCTCTTCCCTCTCTACGGGCATCTTCTCTCTCGCACCCCATCGTTGGTGGCCTCTGCCATACACATCACCTCTCTATGATGAAGCCATACACACTTAAATTACATCCGCCACAGAGGACCCTGCGACACACACACGCGCACGCACGCACCCCCCACACACACGAAGACTCCATCTCTCTCTCACACACACACAAACACACACACACACACGCACCCCCCCACACACACTAAGACTCCATCTTTATCTCTCTCACACACACAAACTAAGACTCCATCTCTCTCTCCTCTCTCTCTCTCTCTCACACACACCCCACACACACACTAAGACTCCATCTCACACACACATGCTCTAGGCGGAGCATTTGTTCCTACCACCCTTCATCCAACCTTACCCGTATGATAAACAATCACCTTTATTTACTTGCATAACATGGACAAATTCCACTTTACTTTAGTAGTCAGCTAACTTATCATTTGTACCCTTATAAAAATGAGTTGGCGGTGATGGTGTGCCTCCATCTTGTAATACAGACCGTATGATCTATATCTAAGGATAGAAAGCAAACGATAATTTTACAAAAGATACCCTCACCTCTCTCCACATCATTATCTCCCGCAACCTCATTGCCCATCAATTAAAAAAGGAATAAGTCTCTGGAACAATCTAGCATTCATGGTGGCCGCTGCCGCCTGCCAGCGTCGTCCATCCCCATGCCTCCGCCCATTCTGACCACCAGTCACCACCATGCTCCAATCCTCCTCACCTTATCTCTCATCTTTCATTTTTTCGATGACATTCTCGAGATACCAGTTTTCCGATAAAATTCTGAAGATATCATTAGTTTTTACACATGGGATTATTCCTGCATGGGTCAATCACAACAGGTGTTTTGTAAAAAAATGCATATTGATGTTCTGTGCAATGCAAGAGAATCTTGCTTGTAATTATATAACGCAAATCACGAGCAGGAAGTGACATTTTTTGACACAACCACGTTAACATGGCCACGTAAATGACTAGCTAAAGTAAATACCATTATACTTATATCCCGATGCAAAAGGTTGAGTACATGTCCGAAGAGTAGAGTGGCACACACGCACTCTGTCTCTCAAAATCTCTCTCACACACACATGAGTTATGTGACGCCCACTTAAGCAGACACATATGTTACAATTTGTGCACCCGCGGGTACACGTGATGCTACACATTTATTTAAGCCGGAAGGCGAACCCAAATAGTAGCTGCATTCATTTCCCTCCCGCCGCCTCTTCTCTAGTCGCCGTCGCCCGGTAGCCATGGGCCGGCCGAAGGTAACAACATACGCCATACTCCCGCCAGAGCGGCGCTTTAATATGGAAATTTTAGTGGTCATGCATGTATCTTTTTGTGCTAGCACTCCTATATAAGGGCTGACCGGTCGCTTCCCGCGGACGTGCACGGGCGGTGGAAGAGGAAGGAGAAGGGAAGCGGGCTATCGAGTAAAGTTTTTTACCACAATTTCTTAGGAAACTGAGTGCAATAATTGACTAGTTTTGCAAACTACCAGTACTACACCTCAAACGGTTCAAAACCTATACTCCCTTGCCAGCGCGCGCTTCCCGCGTGAAACAGTCAGCGTCGCCCTGGAGCGTCAGTGCCGCATTAATGCCCGGCCAGAGCGGAGGCGACCTCTCACTGGCGCCGGCTTTGAAGTGGTGCGACGGCCAAGAGAGCGTCGTTTCCCGGTGCGCACGACTGCTCCGCATCGAGACTGGCCATAGGCCCTGTTTTGGATCCATGGGTTAGAGTTAGTTTGAGCTAGTTGGGGCACAAATAGCCCTAAAGTATCCAAGCATGAGGGTTTAAATTGGAGCAAGTTGCACCGAACCCACCAAAAAAAAACTATCCCACCCAAGAGGTGCTAACTGGAGATAGTTCTCATTGGGACCACTGAAAAATCACTTTTCTCTCTCCATGAAGTGCATTTATTGTCAATCTAACCCTGTCACCCAAACACCTCTTTGGCTACAGTTAGTTCAGGGTTAGCCATGAGTTAGTCTAACCTCTAGCTAAGTTAGAGTATCAAACAGGAGCAGTATAGGACATGCAAGTTGCTCAAAGCATATAGGCAAATTCCTACGTGAAAGGATTTTTTTGTTTTTGAAAATGGAACATGAAAGGAATTTTTTTAGAATGCTCTTGGCAAGTCGCTAACATGTGATAGTTAACCGACCTCAATAGACGGCAGAAATGCCAGCCCGCCGCACTTTGATAGAGAC
The DNA here is from genome assembly GCF_002162155.2 of Triticum dicoccoides. NCBI lineage: Eukaryota > Viridiplantae > Streptophyta > Magnoliopsida > Poales > Poaceae > Triticum > Triticum dicoccoides. The sequence continues at coordinate 281,798,209 of NC_041388.1, forward strand.
GAGGAGGGAGAAGTGACACCGGCTGCTGGATTACTAGAGATAGGTGTCGCACGGAAGACAAGAAATATGGTGATACCATGGGTTAGCCATGTACTAGTATGATGTAACTACACTGGGCTGCCGTGTTTCGTACTCTTCCAGTCCACTATGGAGATGATTGGTTAATTTTATATCGCTGAATAATATCAAATATTACGAGTGCAAACGCTCCACCATGAGGTTCCTTGCTCCTTCTCGGTCGTCCGGAATCTATGTTCTTCCTCTCTACTAAACACATGAGACATCTAGCATCAAGGTGCACATGTTATGCAAGGATCGTTCCATCTATATGATGAACACGTGGGACAGGAACTATGAGACGGACATGTACCCAGGAGTGGACGTACGAACCTGAGTAATCTAGCGCAGTAAGTGAAGTAGAAAGGCACAAATGGTATGAACATGCATGGCATATAGGGTGTGTTTGGTTGCGCTCTCGTCTTAGCATAGTTGTTCCCTATTCATGCATGCTCAACTCAACACCCCTCTTCATGCATGCTCTCTTCATGCATGCTTCTAGTGTATTTTTACTAAACTAGTGTGGACTCATGCACACTCCATACACTCTACCAAACACCCAAAAGTAGGTCAAGAAGGGAACTCTTGGGCGGCATTTGTCTCTTACTACGTACTACCACTAAATGTTGTACGTGCAATGCACGGTGATGTTATGGAGTATGTGCCTAAGTACTCTACTACTACTATATTAGTTGGAGGCACATATTAACTTTATATTTGTTACGTGTATGCCCTGAGACCTTCCAATTAGACGTATCTTTCTCTCCAGGTTGCACTTTGTATCGTTCATACCACTAAGTACTACTACGTGTGGTCTTCGACCCAGAAGTGGAAGAAGTGGAGACGCTCTACCACACTGTTTTTTTACGTTGGGCTCTACCACGCTGTTCATGTCCCACTCCTTTCGCTGACGTGTGGGACATCCAGCACATGCCGTGTTTGGCACCCTTCGTCGTAAGAGTTGAAACGCTAGCATTCATCAGAAATAAAAAATAATTATAAATCGGCAGTGATGCTATTTTTTGCGAACCAATCAGCAGTGATACTATACCACGCGGTTTCCTTGCTCCTCGATATCGAAAAGAATACTTCCGTTCGCCAACATGTGGGACGTCGACCATCCTGGTCCACTTGTCATGCATGCAGAACTCCAAGGGAGAGTCACCCAGGTCGTCACGCCGCAGTAACAATGACTAATGAGCCGTCAAATCACAGGCCCACTTCCCACTTTGAAGTTGCTCGGACAAAGGAACCATCATGACTTCGTTGAATTCCGCTTCTTGAAGAAAACTACTATACCAGCAGTACTGCTAGCTACAGTAGTTACTCAAATAGAGGCCTCCTTTCGTTCATAGGATAGGAATATGAAAATCATAGGAAGTGAGATGACATGCATCTCAATTCCTATAGAGAAAGAGATGCCATTTGATGCTTAGGATAGGAATTTTTCCATTTAGTCTAGGCTAATGTACTGGTAATTTGCTCTAAAAACTACAGTAGTAACTAGTAGTATTGGTACATACTCATACTCAGACACAGACACACACACTAACTACTAGTACTACTACTCACATGCTGGCTAGACGCCGTCGTTCTCCTTCCCAGCTTTGTCGGCGACACCCCACCGTGCTTGGATCTCCGCCGACCTCTCTGCAGCAGTGCGTGCGTCCTTTTCTTTCTTGCGGCGGCGGGCCTCTCTTATATTGAGTGCTTTCTGACTTTTCCGCTCCCTCTGTGTGGCTTTGGCCGCCTCTTACTCTACCGCCCATTCGGCCTTGGCATCTTCAAATTCCTCCCACATAGTTGTGAGGTCGCGAGCGGCGATGAACTCGGCACGGCGGGATGCCATCGCTTCCCTACCATTTTGTGTGCGGTCGTGGGCGGCGAGGAACTCGGTGCGACAGGATGCCATCGCTGCCTTACCGGTTAGTGTGTGGTGCGGTGGCATGAATGACGCTTGGTGAGAGCTCTGGGGTGGAGTGGCCGGACAACCGTATAGTGCATTGGTTTGTCAAGAGCTCAAGGACAGAAGACGAAGCAAATTTGGATTCCCCTTCAATCCTGGTCATTTATTACCGAGTAAAATGCATTGGCGGTCATCGAACTTGTCTTGATAGCTCACTTTGATCATTGTATACAATATATGGTGATTATACGGTCACTGGCTCAGCGTATAGTTCCGTATTTGTCTGGTTGACCAGTCAAACAGTCCGCATGCGCCTCATCAGCTCGTGTTCTTTATCTATCTACGTGGGCCTACCTGTCAATGGAGAAAGAAATACTGTAAAAACCAAAATTATGCGTATGTGGGGAATCAAACCACAAACTCGTCGCTGCAACGCACCCTCGTCAGCCAAATGAAAATGAAATACTTTGCGTCAGACACTCACGCTCACACTGTCAAAGCATGGTAATGCATGCACATCGCCCTTTAAATCAAAGTCCTGCTCATGGCGCAACGCAAACGGGGAGCCCATCACCTGCGCGCCTCGACGGTGCATGATGTTACTGTTTAGACGTTTGATGGAGGCCTACGCGAACGCCGAGCATGTATTCACCTGGCTCAACACCAATGGTCATACTCAGACCGCCTTGCTCATGTATATCGTCCATCACAACGACAATCTATAAAACAACCTAAGCTAGAGAGGGTACTATGGTAGTATGGTATGGAGTATGTATTATCGTGAGCGAACGATCTTAGTGCCACTGCACACCGAAACCCCTTCCATCGCTAGCGCGCGCTTCCCGCCTGAAACGGTCACCGTCTCTCCAGAATGTCAATGCCGCATTCACCGGACTTAACTGCAGGTGCAATTGGTGTGTCACTGACATGCGGGCCAGATGCCCGTTGGGCCCACATGCCAGTAACCCAAACGCATCTACAGTTAAGTCACTGAAGCAGCGTCCACATTCACGCCCGACGAACCTACTCCGGCGCCAGTTGTCCATTCGTTTGCAGCGGCTCATTGCCATTCGCCCGCTATATTAACTTGAGCCCCAGCTCCCAGCCATAGCCAAAGACCCACACTTATTCTCCTTCGGTCCCTTCCTTCTGTAGGCACCACTTCAACCATGGCCTCCTGGCACTCCGAAGCTCTCTTGTACGTACTGTCGCAGGAGCAGACGAGGGACATCGGCGGCTCTGCTCCGGGCGCGCTCCAAAGCTCTGTTCGATGTACTGTCCCAAGAGCAAACGAAGGAGATCGCTGGCACCCCCCGGCCGCCCTCTGCCACCATGACCATGAACCCGGCGCGCGTGCGTGGGTGCAGCCGGCAGCGAGGAAGAGTAGTACACGGTAGGTCGCCGCCGCTCTATTCCCGGGAAGGCCACCGCTAATCCACTCAGTCGACGCCAAGCTTGGTGGGGTAAACATCGGTGGCCGATTAGCCGCTTGACAGCGACGTGGAGGCGGAAATCTTTAGAACCTTGTGCTCCGGAGGAGGAGGTTATCAAGGCAGATGAGGAGGAGGCAAAGGCAATGGCCGGCTTTCTCGGGTTCATGGCCGGACATGGTGGTCGGGCGCCGGCGATCGTTTAGATTAGGTTTACAGTAGGTTTTAGTACGGTTTGTGCGAAATATGTAATGAATTTCATCCAGTTTGTAGGAAAAGTTTTTGAAATGTAATGAATTTCATCCGGTTAATTTGAAATTTGCTTTGTTTGCACAAATTTCGTCCGGTTAGTTCATATAGTTGTCGAAAGGTATGCAGGCAGCATCGGATGGCATCCATCAGTGTCCTCGGACAGATGCCGGTGTAAATTTGTGGGCCAGCACTGGAGATGCCCTAACTATCATGCTATAATCGCTAACGATCCTCCATTATTTGGCAGGGAACAGTTATCCCTCGATCAAAATCAGATCCGCGGTGTTTCGCACTCCTCCCGTGTAAGAGTGTAAACTCTTGCTTACATAAAAATGGAGCACGTGGACGACACTGTAGCACGTCACATCACTCGAACTAGCCCGCCTAACGAGCGGGAAAGCACCGCCCTCGTCATTTTGTTCTGGATTTCTATCGATCGATCGCGCGAAAATGTTACGCTTCGCAAGTTCTAAAGGAAAAGGCGGCACACTTACGACTCGTACGCGTCACAACCCCAACAGGCCGGATCGCACGCCGCTCACCAGAGGGGACACGCGTTGTCTAGAAGTTTCACTGACATGTGGGACCGTAATTGAATAAACCGTCGATAGCCGAAATCTAATCGCTCGGCGGGCGTCGGCTGAGAAGAGAGAAACGGGGGAGGGAGAAGAGATCGCCCGCCCGCCGCGCACGGACTCCAAGAAATATATGGTGATAATGTGAGGTGGGCCATGCTGGAGTCCGGACCGCTTCCGGAGCCCGCTCTCACCGCCCTGGCCCCTCAAGACGCCAGCTGCCCGCCGCAGGCATGCGTAGCAAGTAGTACTCCTTATGTGGAGGAGAGAGAGGCATTGACAAAGTCAAGGAGTGGGCTCTGCAAGATCCCGTCTCTACACGTGCTCCTAGGTATAAAAAATAATTCTAAAAAGGCATAAAAACAATTTTGTCTTAAAAAAGAAAGGTAAAAAACATTTGAGAGGAAATAGATAGAGAGAAAGTGAGAAAAAGCTATAACCTAGGCATTACATGAGGAAGGAGGGAGTGGTGCACATGCCAAGTTCACTGGGCTGCCGTGTTTCACACTCCTCCGTCGTAACAGTGGAGACAATAGCTTTCATCAAAAATAAACAATGAATACTTGTTGCTCATCCTCTATATCGGAAAGAATACTTTCATTTGCCGACATGTGGGACGTTGACCATCCTGGTCCACCTGCCATGCACAAAATTATCCTGCTCTACCCCGGTCGTATCGCAGGCCCAACCTTTCCCACTGTAAGTTGTTCGGGCGAAGGAACCATCATGACTTCATTGAATTCCACTTCAAGAAAACTTACTGTACCCGCAATACTGCTACCACACGCGAAGACTGGACGACACTGTACCACGTCATATCACTGAAACCCACTAGGCCAAACTAGCCCGCCTAGGTCATCTATTTTGGAACGGAGGGAGTACGTCTCTGCACTGCTATGATTTTGTGTTGCATGTTCTCTGTACTTTTGCTACGATTTTCCTACCCTATGAACCAAACGAGGCCTGAATGTATGTCAACTATTGTCTGATCGATCGCTAAGCCTACAATTTTAGGAGCTAGGGCTATTGGTCGATCGACGAGGGATAAGTATAAGCATACCACGAGCTCATCAGCCCCAACGTTTCTCTTCGGTGAGTGTTTTGCAAGTACTATAGCTTGCACAGTAGCTAGCCTACTAACACCAAGAATCATCAAACAAGCCATGCTGATATGATAAACAGTTCAAGCTTACATCTAAGCATGCCATATATTACATCAAAAGCTTGTGAGGATACATCTGTTTCCATAACTCGGAGAGGGTTCGCATGATTCACTATCAAACAAAAGTAGCAAGATCCGCCCACACAAGACAGAGCACTAGCCCTAAGATGGTTTGATAACACGCATCGTTCTGGTAATTAAACACAGGGCAATGCAAACTACCCTGAAGGATTAGCACGACCAACTATTTCTTGTCATCGATCTCTCGGGCAATGACCATAGCACGGACAGCGGCATGGGAATCGATTTCTGGGGCGATGTCCACAAGACTGACCGCGACATCGGAATCGATATCTAGGGCGATGTCCACAGGATGGATAGCGGCACCGGAATCGATCTCCGGGGCGATGCCAACAGGACGGGCCACGACATCGAAATCATCAAGGACGTCCACCGGCACCTGCACAACCCTAACATATTAGCATGCGCATTGCAAATAATCAAAAACCACAACTATGGTAATAAGCCATTATTTTTTTACCTTGTGCAGCTCACCGGGGGATCTCATCCCTCCGGGGGCCATCTCCTCGTCCTCGATGGGGGCCATCACCTTGCCAGGGGAATACTGCTTCTCAACAGTGACTATCTCCTCAAACTCGGTCTTGAGCCTCACATAGGTGGCAATCAGAGTTCCTGGGGTAGGCATGGTGGGGCCCTTGCTATTCTTCCAACTTCCTTTGAGGAGTTCGTCCGCCAACGTCCTCAACTCTTTGGCCAGTGCTTGTTTCTTGGAGTTCTTCGTCTCCACGGGTTGGCCCGCCAACATGGTCAACTCGTTGGTCGGTGCTCGCTTCCTGGAGATCGCTGTCTCCAGTGGGTTGTCTGCCGACAACTCTTTCCTAGTGCTCCAGGATCCATCAATGAACTGACAAACAAAAAGAAATCGAAAGGAAACCATAATCGCAGTGAAAACGGGAAAAGAATAGGATGCGAGAATCGGTCGGTGCTTCGCAAAAAGAAGATTCTTGGAATGAAAATATAGTAGCATAACTGATTCGCCCACCTTTCCTTCGTCGGTACAGAAGAAAAATGGTAGAAGTGAGTAGCCTGGAGTGAGGTTTTCTTCAAGAAAGGGAAGAAAGGGCTTGAACGAGCGTTCCAATGAAATGATGGTTGCTTCGTCCAGTCCAACATGGAGGCCACCTTACCACTGCTGGTAAAGGTGTGGGTTTTGTGATATGACGGGTCATGATGGCTACACCGGGGTGACAGGTGAGTCTCGACTGTAGCACCTCGCTGTGATTTGGTGGATGGCACGCGAGCTCGGATGCTTTGAAATGTCCCGCATGTAGATAGAGAGGCTAGTCATATAGGAGTGCTCAATATTGTGCACCGCAACCAAGGCGGAGAGGAAAATGAGAGAACTATTGAATTAATGCATGAGTTTAATTAGGGTAGTTTTGTAAAGTACGAGATACATTCCTCCAATCGCAAAATGCCTTGGTTCATGAGATTTGAGATTTGAGCCCTATAAACCAGAAGGGAGGGAGTACAGCACACAATGTAGTCTAGTCACTTGTTGAAATCTCTAGAAAGGCAAATACCCCTTTCCGGTTTACAGGGCTATACTACTCCATCCGTCTAGGTGTGTAAGTCATCTTACGAAAACCAAATAGTCCCAAAACACTTAGGCGCGGTGCATTAACTTCTACCTTGTTTCTTGTTTCTTGACATATCAACCAATAGGAGATGAGAGGTGTGCATGCTTTTAATGACTTGCAATGGCTAGTTCATTGCATGCAATGCTATTAATTAGCAAATAAACATTGGTAACCCCAGGAGGAAATGGTGCTAAGCGCGTGGACCTATGCAGAATGAGTATCAACCAATGGATAATGGAGTTTCATTGTTAAACAATAGCAATTTTGTCTCATGCAAGAGCCTGACTAGTACTACAAGGAACCGCACCACGCGAGCGTTCGCAACTGCCACGTTCTAGTTGCGCTTGGCTCTTCGCCTCTTCGAGAAGACGAACAATGATGTTACTCCTACTTGTACAGTATCGAGTCCACTGCTGCAGGTCTGTCCACCTCGTGCGGGAGGGATAGCGTGTAGTGAAAGCTTCTACTTACTGCTCCTGCCTTTGCGTCTATGACAGGTGGGCCCAACAGGTGGTTGGCCCTCCTGTCATGCAGCCAAAGGCAGGTGCAGTTAAGGCACCGGAGCTCAGTCCGCGAGGGAGAGGGCGTTGTAGTAATCAAATTTCTCGGCCTTGTATGAGTTGACGCGACACATGAAAGCACTGCACTTGATATAAGTCTTTCTACACATTTCAAATGGGCTACTTCGTATGTAGGAGTAGACATATTCTGCTTCGTATGTAGTCACTTGTTCCAATCTCTAAAAAGACTTATATTTGGAAACGGAAGGAGTACAACACATGCATGCATGCCGTGACTTTCCTTTTGATACTTGCATGTGTTGATTTGGTGCACCTTGCCAAATTTTGACTATAAATTTAACTAACCAAATTTTCATGCATGTCACAAAAAATTACAGGGCTGTTTGGATTGTGACTATGTTTGTCTTATGTTGCACATTATTTTTCCCACACTTGCCTAACCTGAGTTGCTCAAATTGTTAGACACACTTTGGCTTGCCTAAGGGAATCTTGCCACAATTTTTGTGTCTATGACATGTGGGGTTCACTGCTAATAAAAAAATTCTTGTCTTAGGTGTGGCTAATAAAAAAGACTTATATTTAGGAATGGAGGGAGTAGAAAATATAAATAATAATGCATGTTGGGGTAACCCATGTTTCCGCTAATTTTAGCCGTGGGCTTGTTCACAATTTTTATGAGGGGGTGGTTGTTCATTTAATGGAGGGACTTGTAGTACCAAACTTGAACGATACAAAGTGCGACCTGGCACACCGTAACACCACTTGGAACAAGCGGGTAGCTATCTCAAAAAACAATCAACAACTAAAAAAACCGCGACCTGGCATGTAGTAGTACACAATTTAAACGATTGTTTTGATGGAGTGAAAAAGGAAAACTACCCCACTACGTATATATAGGCCGGAGCCTCCGCGCTTGCTTACTAGGGTTGCTCTATTCACACACTCTCATCCTCTCCAGATCTAAACAAGATAGGGATAGTAACACTATCTTTCTCCCTTCAAAAAACACTGGCTTTCTATCCTCGCCGCTGGTTAGAGATCCGGACGTATCCCCCTCCGCCGGTGAAGGGGAGGAGGGGCAGCGTTTAGGCCATCGTCGATAGCGAGGGAGGAGACCCACTGCCGGCCGCACCGTTATCTCTGGCCGAGCGCCGGCGCGGGAGGTCCTCTGATCCCTTCGTCGTTGCCTGTGGGCGGATCCGGCCTCCCGCCGCCCACCTATCCACATCCCGACGACCTTCAGGTATATCTTCGTTCAAAACCGCCTTAGCTCTACTTACCCAGCTCGCTACATCGCTGCATGTGCATCATTTTGTACCTCTCAGCCCATCTCGATCGGATGGTCCAACGTCACATTTTTTCTTCTATTGTTAGAGGTAAAGCTGCTTCATGGAGTCGAATCTTGTACTCCCTCCGTCCGGAAATACTTGTCATTGAAATGGATGTATCTAGATTTATTTTAGTTCTAGACACATCCATTTTGATGACAAGTAATTCCGGATGGAGGGAGTACTTGGTTCAAACAAGAAATAAAGTGGGGGTGGGGGAATTTAGTATGTACGGACTTGGTACAAACAGGAAGGAAAGGGGGTGAAAGTAGTACAGATTGGTCATCCAACCGGTGTCTTGGTCGAAAAGGGAAATATAGGGGTAACGATGTACACAGTGGTATGACCAGGACTAGATTTGCTATCCACACATAGGAGTAGGTGGCTAGAGTGAACAAAAATGGGACCAACCCAGATATGTTTCTTGGATGTTTGTTTCTCGGGGCAACAAACTATGAATCACCACTTTATGCCCCTGTTTACGTACATGGTGCTGGACTGCTAGTGCACCCACTGTCCCATGACCTTATACCAAATATTTAGGCTCCGTTCGGAATAAACGGGCAGAAAACATAGGTCTTAATGAAAATAGAGGAATAGGAAAGGAATGTAGGTATAAAACTATGGAACAACGAACCAGAGGAAACTCTCAAGAGAATGTGTTCAGATGGACTATGAAATGTACGGATTTGTTTTTTTAGAGTAGCATGCTTGGCAGTATGAGATGCTATTTGTTTATTCAGCTGCACAATGACTAATCTTGGCCTCACCTCATGTACCACACATAGGTTGATTTTTTTATTCCATCAACACAGCACAACAACCTATCTAACGCATGGCAGCGCGCGCCTACCTCGGGCTTCCACCCAAAAAATGAGCAGCGTGTGGATGTTTCTAATCCTATGGAATCAGTACTACCAGACCAGCTTTTCTATGAAGCACTATTCACCTTTCCCATGTTCCGAACGGTTGGAAGGGAAAGAATACCGTAGGAATTGTGTTCCCACGAAAATCCTGCACCAAACCTGTGAACCGAACGCAGCCTTAGTTGTTCTTAATCTAATGTCCCTGGTAAAAATGAAGCCATGCCACTGTTATAAGCCATGACAAGTTTAGCCAAATGTTTTTGCCTATAATTGTTTGAGACTCTGACTGTTTCCTCTGTGCCTTTTTGTGCAAACAGGGATATCCAATTCACCTGGTTGCTGTTGTGACCTTTTGGTACACTGCACAAAACTCTTCTTAAAAGAAGTGACTTTTGTGTTGTTTAACTGGAATGTCAGAATGGAACAGTTGGTTCATTTTGGTGGAACTGCACAAAGCGAGATCTGTGTTCCAATCCTCATCATCCATATTTGCGCCATAACCTTCCTTTAGGTAAGGATGATATTTAATGCATGTGTTCATCTCTATTTTCCGACTGCCATGAGAAAATAATGCTATTTTTTACAAGTACACTTGTACTCCCTCACTGACAAAACCAATTCTGAATTAGAAGGCCAATCATGTACTTGGTTTCACCAACTGGTGAGGAGAAAGAGAAACAGAGCATGAAGAGGAAGAAGAAGAAGAATGAACAGTGCCAAGGCAATCTTGCTGAAGCCAGAGGCCTCAGTCGAGGCCATTCAAGGGCTCCGACAACGACTACCTTACATGTGAGACGATCCTCCAGGGATCCCTTCCACTTCTGCTGTCTCACTTAATTAATTAGGAGTACTTAAGTACCACTAATTTATTACTGCCTAATTTTCCTGTTGGAGTTAAACAAATATTTAGTAGGACCCTATGCTAAATCATGTACGTGTGTATGTTTGTCTATGGAGGTGAATCATGTGGTGGAGCAGGGAGGGAATATTATTAGTGTCATGACATAATAGTGCTATTGTTTTGCATGTCAATTTATTGCAATTGGTTCAATGAGGCAATGTTTTGCATATTGTCCATCATGAATTTGATGCTATTGTTTGAGTAATATGCTAATGTCTTCCTATCCTTTCTCACTAAGCTAATGAAGGTTTCACCTTCTTCCTACTTGTGCAAACAGGGATCATGTTGTGCCAATCATACATTTTAGTGGAACTACACAAGACAATACAATGAACTGTATCAAAGCCAGTGCTTTAACTCTGCTGGAAGTTCTTGATAATATTTCGATATAATCTCAACACTGGTAAACAAGAGTGATTTCAACCATACATTTGAAGTGCACAAAAATATATACTATTGTGTGATTCTAGTGAGTGCTTTATCATATCTTATGGGACTACATGAATAATCTTTTTTTTCTCAGGTTGGTACGGGCCAAAGGCCTTCATCCATATTACTTTGTGTCCATCTCTATTTGTATCGTGCTACTGTCATGGGAAACTCCTTTATCTTTGCACGTTAAAGTTTTGCAACCTATGATAAATGGCAATGCTTTGAGTGTTGAGTTGAGCTAATTGGCACTGATTAAATAAACTAATACCTCTATTTAATCAAGACTACTATGTTGCTAACTTTACCCATTAAGATAATGAGGGTGCTTCTATTTGTTAGTGTATGTTTCATCAACTAGTCCCACTATTACAGTAAGCTCACTCTCTCAATATATGTTCCAACAGGGATGCTCGATCTTGGTGGAACTGCACAAAAACTTTGGGTGCTTCATTGCCTCGACAGCTTCCGTCCTTTCCTGTCAGTCGCTAATCTCCGCTTGCTTTCTTCCTTTGCTGTTAGTCGCTTGGCTTATCTCGGCTTCCAGTCGAAGGAAATAGTAATTGATATGCTACCTCACACAGGTTGGTACTGGTCTTTATCCTGATTATTGTGCCTATCATATGTATTGGTAATTTGGTATTGTGCTACTGTTTGCCAATTTCATAAAGGAGTAATTTGGAGCCTGAACTCCCAGGCAAATCATTACAACGGGTGATTTTAGTAGAACTGCACAAAATGATCTGATGGACAGGTACTTATGCTGCTGCTATGTACTCCAAAGTTCATTCAGACAAGCATCGATGTTGACAAGAAGTGCCTATATTCATTCGAGTATCAACTGGCGTCAACCAATTGTCAAACTCTAAGTATTAGGAGAGTGAACGCCAAAAATATTGCTTGGTGCATAGCCCAGAAAAACGCAGTCCAGTCTTTGGTCCCAACTTGTGCCTTTTGGTTATCGACACATATGGTAGCGAACTATATGGCATGGAGTCTAAGGATTCCAGAGAAGTTGGTTGACGCGTATATTCATCTGGCACTTAATCAGTCTGCACGTCAAGGATGCTCCATTTCAGTTGAACTGCACAAAAAATTTGGGTGGTTCATTTTCTCAACCGCCTCCTTTCTCGTCTGCAATGTAGAATTTTGGCGAGATATAGGACCAAGATGAGCCAGTAAACTAGTTGGATGAAAGTAGTGGCCAAGTTGCTCAAACCTCCCTCGGCACGAGGCCACTATTTGAGGATAAACCTACAAGCAAAGTTCAGATTGTCTGTGCTGCCTCTTATGCACTCGAAAGTTTACTCGTACAAGAACTAATTTTAGCAAGAAGTACCTCCGATTGAACACAATTTACCAGTCTGTACCCTAGGTAATTAAAGTACCTCCATGGATCCTATTGGCTATGATCTCAATCATTTGGTTGCATAAACATACTGAACATGTGTATATCTGAATCTTTTTGTGAATTATGTATGAATATTGTCGTGTGATCTATCAATCATTTGGATGCATAGATATGCTGAGCTTGTGTATATATGAATCTTTTGAGTTGTTGATAGTGAATGTTGGCTATGAATATGAACGTGTCATGTGAACCTGAGTTTGATATGAATGTTTACCTTTTCTGTTGTATTTGTGTGTGAACTTGTTAGTATGCCTACTGTGGGGTATAAAACGCAGGTCTCTTATAAAAGTAATGCCGTGTCCAATTTATGTTTTCCCTTCTAACCACATTATATATATTTATATTATTGCTATTATCATATATTTTATAGAGACTTATATATACATTATAAAAACATCCCACGTGTTATGAACTTATAAAAGTAAATGTTTAACGAAAGTTGGCAAGGAAAATCCTGGTGATTGCGTACAAAAGCTTGCGAAGATTTTAAGGACCAATTTAATAATAGCGCGCTCATTTTTATTTTGAGCAATAACTCGCTAATTTCTTAATTATATATATAAATAATGTGCCTCTCTGGTTTATTCTTTGATATTAATTGCTCCTTCTAACATAACATTATATATATAACGAGCCCACCTAATAGGTGTGTCGTAGAATTGTCACGTCAGATGTCCTAGTGTAAGGACTTAGTCATGAGGCCAACTCATCTATGTGATAGCTTGAGAGGGGTTGAGCGGAATCGAGAGACGCAACACAAGACAGGGATTTAGACAGCTTCGGGCCCCGGGAAACATCATCCGGTAACAACCCTACATGTTGTTTGAGGCTAGGTCTCATTATCATCACGGGGGAGTTGCCGTAAACCGGCTATCCTCTTTGTGTCTAGCCCTAAGATTGTTGATTGTTGTCTCATCCCCCTTTGGGGAACTCTGCCCCTCCTTATATATGTTGAAGGGGCAGTTTACATGTGGAGTCCTATTAGGATTAGGACTAGTCTATCTCTAATACAAACCGGATACAAGTCCTGGTCTTAACTCCTTGTAAGGTAAATATTCCTCATGCCTTTCTCTTAAACCGGCCCACCATTAAACATGAACCGGCCTTCTGGGCCATGGGACTTGTCATCCATCTGACCCGCCCGCCGGGTTACTAATGAACCGCCAAGATCGGACGGGTAGCCCGTGAATCGCCAAGCTCTGGGCGGGTTACCAGTGAATCATCCAGTCCGGCTAGTTTATACTTCCGTCCGGTTTACGCCACGGGGTATATCCCCGACATTAGCCCCCAGTTTAATTTGGATTTATCCATGTTAAACTGATCTGCAACATAAACTCAAGAGCAAATTTGATAGGTTATGCTCCGGGTTAAGAATTTTTGTAAGCCGGTACCTGATCATTCTTAAGTCCTTGTTATTTCCTCCTTCTGGGAAATCCAGGTCAACAGACCAGCTTCATAATCAATTTTCCGACATTGGCTTGTCACCGAGAAATATTGTGAAGAATAACTCCTTTGATTCAGCTCTGCCGGTTTAAGAAATATGGGTCTGAAAATACTTATATGATATTCAGCCGGTTTGAAGATGTAAAACTTGCCGGTTTAATATTATCAAAATGGCCGGTTTATAAATATTGATGGCGCCGGGTCATAATTGTTGTCGACACCGGGTCATGTAATTGATCTTCCTGATTTGCTCAAAACTAATAAAATGAAGATGTTCCTCCTTTATATGCATAATACCTGTAGCCCCCAAGTCTTAAGAGGAGAACATAATGATAACTTAAGACTTGCTCCAATAAGTGTTTCAACCTTGAAGAAATCCGGTTTGTTCATCTCAATCATATAAACTGAATACTCCATATATGTAGCCCCCAAGTGCCGGGTTGTCATGCTTGCAGCAACCTGGAACTTGCAATTGCTTATAAAAACTTCAATCAGTGTAGCCCCCAAGGGCCGGGTCATTATGCAATAATGAGCAGGGACTTTGTAAGTATAATCTTGTAAACTTTGAACAGCAACGTGTAGCCCCCAAGGGCCGGCTTAGTAAGATAATACTAAACCGGGACTTGATATATATGAAAATAACATATTATAATGTAGCTTCCATCGTAGGGCTTGAACCCACGTCCACAAGGTTAAGAGCTTTGTGCTTTACCAACTGAGCAATGGATCCTTCAATATTATGGACGAAAACTTGTGTACCTTGAATTGTTGACAGGAGCAATTGGTAGCCCCCAAGGGCCGGCTCATTATAATATGATGAGTCGGGTCTTCAATAAGACTAGTAAAAATGACTTTGCATTAGCCACCAAGTGTCATGGTGCATGCTTGCAGCGACATGAGACTTGTATGTAATCTCAATTTGAATAATGTAGCTCCCAAGTGCCGGGTCGTAAGCCTGCAACGACTCGGGACTATTGCTTCCATTGTAGAATAAATCATATCCTTTGATAAAATAATAGCCATTGCGCTAAAGCGACTTTGAAAACCTCAATAATACCGGTTATTAATGATCACAATAAAATCTAGCCGTGTTGGCTATTTCAAGATAATATAATCCGGTATGAAAACCTTATTCATTCAACATCATAATGAAATTTCAGCCAAGTTTGGCTATTTGAATAATATAACCCAATGATTTATAAGCGCATGATTCCAATGGCGCAATCAAAATATATACTGGCGACTTGTTGTCCAAAGCCAGGCCGGTTTAACAAACCTGTTTCTGCATACAACAAGTTTAAAGTGTCCTGTGACATTGAATCACATCGTTGATTTTATCAACTTTTTGTAGTAAGGGTGATAACCCAAATCTTGAGTACTGATAACTCCTTCCATATTGTGCCGGTTTATAATAAAACCGTGTCGGGTTGTGATAAACACTGTGTTACTCCATAAGAGGATGTTAACAACAAGGATCAAACCGGGCAAATAGTCTCCAGATTGACTTGAGCTGTGTTCCATCAATTGATTGGTTAAAAAACTTTGTCAGTTTAAAAAACACAATGAAAAGCAAAAACCCCCCTTCAAAGAAAAGTGTGAAGCAAAAGCAACGACAAAAACGTTTGCCAAAAAAGATTTATTTAAGCTGATCAAATGGTGTAACCATGGCCAAACACGACCAAGCTCCCGTTAGGTGTAACTATGGTTCTAGTTAGCCAGGTCCCCAAGTGATTCTTGTGGCATTTATGCCGACCAAATGGCATGGTCATGGTTCGGGTTCGACCAAGCCCCCAAGTGATTCTGTGGCCTTAGGCCGATCAAGAGGCATGACTGGTTCTGACATGACCAAGTCCCCAAGTGATCTGGTGGCTTTCGCCTATCAAGAGGCATGGTATTGGTTCGGACACGACCAATCCTCCAAGTGATATAACATGATGCTTTTAGCAAAGCGAACTCAAGGGGTAAACCGGAGGCCGTTTTAGAGCAACTCCATGTAACCTCACATGATGTAAAAGACCAGAGACCCCGCTTTATGAAGTAGAAGCCCCCATGTGATCAATAATATGTCAGGCCAGTAAGGCGGAATATCCATGTTTGAACCGCGCATCGTGGCAGCAGGTCCTCTTCGACAATTTTTAACTTTTTGCAAGAGATAAATTCTTCTTTGAACCGGGATCTTGAACCGGATATTGAGATCTTCAAAGCTTTGTGGGAGACATCTTTCCCTTGAACCGGATTTCAAACCGGAATACTTATTTTTAGCCGGAAATTTTCTGATGGCCTTTAAACTCGAACTTGCGAGAAGTTAACTCCCTTTTGAACCGGACATTGTTAAACCGGATTTGAGCGCTTCAGAGCTTTGTAGGAGAATATTTTTCTTGAACCGGATTGCAAACCGGAGTCATTTCTGATGACCTGGAACTTCATCGAGCCGGGATTTTATAACTATCATATACTTTTCTAAGCCGGAAATTTTCTGACGGCCTCTAAACTTTCATCAATATAATAGTAGCCTTCGGGACCGGGTTATCTTTCCCTCCATCGTCCTGGGGTTCTTAAATTTGCTGAAACTGGCAAGATTCGCTGAGTCATGTCATTGTAGCCTCCAAATCTCAAAGGTGACTCGAGGAGCTTGCTTGAGACTCCCCATATTTGACCGTGATATAAACCGGCATAACTTGTATATCATTGGTGTTGATAGCACGATGTGAATCCATAGAAGGTTGAGGTGACTGCGGCGGGTTGTAAATGATCCCATATGAGCCGTGTCAGCAACTCGGCCAATGGTTTCCTCCAACTGACGATTTGAAGTTAAAACTATAGTAGCAGCGACTTTGCGCCTGCCCATTGAACCATCTAGTGCAAACGGTGGTTTGATGATAATTTGTCTCCAATTTGAAAGAAGACCGGGCTACCCAAGCTGTGACTTGCTCATACCCAATAAACAGCTCATGTAGACAGGTGCGGCCCAGTATGTTGATGTAGACCAGGCCGCGAGAGACGGACGACAAAAGCGACCGCAACATCAGAGGCAGCTCGGATAGATGAATCGGCTGCGGCATTGTAAACCGGTGCGGACGGGGTAAATCTTCACCGGTGTTGTAAACCGGCACAGACGGGCGGGTTAATCATGGGTGCGGTCCCGGTGAGTCGAAGTAGTCCGGGCCACAAGGGCGTCGTCTTGTACACATATTCTTTGATCATTGTGGCACGGTCATATGCTAGCACATGACAGTAATTAGACAATTCATATATCCATGATCCGACCATCAGCTTTGCAATGACCAATTGTCCTGCATATAACATGCAAAGACCAAAGTAATTGCTCTCTGACAAAAACAATATGTG
The DNA here is from genome assembly GCF_002162155.2 of Triticum dicoccoides. Taxonomy (NCBI): domain Eukaryota; kingdom Viridiplantae; phylum Streptophyta; class Magnoliopsida; order Poales; family Poaceae; genus Triticum; species Triticum dicoccoides. Next base: position 281,815,499 of record NC_041388.1, read on the forward strand.
CTAAATTATACTTAAAAGGATATCACCAGATTTGTTTGGACGATACATGATATAGTAATGCTCCATACGGTCGGGCAAGTTAATTGCGGGCACGGTGAACCGTGCGGACGGCGAGTCAATCGCGGGCGCGGTCCCGGCAAGTGTATGTAAATCGGCGCAGACAGGTGAGCCGGCCGCGGTGTGGATAATTGCTAGTAAAAAAAAGTAATGTAAACACGCGTCCCTTACACACACCTTTGTAATGAATATTGATCCTGTGAAAAAATATCACAAACCGGAGTAATCGTTTTCAAACAATTTAACCCATGCTGATAAAATATATGGAACAGATAGCACCTGGTTTGAGGGAGTCTCAGTGCATGTTTTTGTTGCGTACTGATTTTTAATGTGACAATTTGTCCCTTGTGAGAGCTTTCTTGGAGGTCTTGCTGGCAGTACACTCTCAACTGGGATCTTCGTCTGCTCCATTGTGCGTAGCACTTTGTTTCTTGGATTTAATTGATCTCCACATCAGGAAAAGGTAGCAGCAGCAGTAACAGCCGTCGGACGCGGCTCAAGGTACTGTTATAGGAGACAATATTGCCAAAAAGTTGTATACACTAATGGACGCGGAGATGCTGAAGACGCCAGCCTCCATCTTTCTCAATTTTTGACCGCCGCCTGCATTCGTGAGTATATACAGAGGAACGCAGAGGAGCAGTATACTAGCATTTTACTCCTTAGAGCTAGCACATGAAGGACTTGATGAAGCCTGCATGTATGTTGACTTGGTGCTCTTATGTTTGACCGATTGTACAAGCTCCGTTGTAGCCAGTCATGGAGCCAGACACGCACATACCAAAGGAGCGCTTGGGTTGCATCTTGACACATTGGTATATATGTTCATGAGGAGGACGAGGCCTCGGCAAAATAACATCATGATTGCGGCAACAATGAAGACTCGCGGTCCATAATTGTCCTCCACAAAGGATCCAAGAGGATCAGATGAGCAACAGTGACTCAGAACAAAACCATCTCGCCGCGGAGGCTTGACAATGGCGGCTTGGTGAAGCTGCAACTACTGAGGCAAGTTGTCGCGGCTCGTCCGCGGTGGGTTACAGTGCTTGATTTGATCGGCCATGGGCTGCGGTGAAAGGTGTGAAAGCAGCGACCGACAAAGGTGAATCGGCTGCATAGACGTGCCGGCGGAGGCCAAGGACTCAATGTGAGGCCCGCGTGAGGGCGGCTCGGAACAAGGTTACAGCGGCTGTTCGGCAACTCGGACGGGGCCGGCTCAAGGCTAAAGCGGCAGCGGCTGGATGGCATCCGCGGCAAATGGCGACCCAAATAGTGTCCGGTTTGGAAGCGATGATGGACAGCAGCGGCCTCGGCACGCGGCAACGGGCACGGCGGTTCAGAGGCGAAGCTGACTCGAAGGCAACATGAGTCTACGGCTTCCTCCAAACCCCTTCTGGGTCATGGTTGGTTTGTCCGACTCGGTTAATGATTGAAGCTCGAAAAAGTCTGATCTGTACCACGTGAGATAAAACATCTACTCTTGCAAACCAGCCTTGACCACCACGTGAGAAGTACTACTACTTTTTCAATTGATGACAACCTTGGAACGATTTTTCCGTATTGTGCGGCAGTTTGATTCCTTCGATCTCGGACTTAGCGTTGATGCGGCTTTGACGGATCTGTCACGTCCGGTGGCTCAAATGATGGAACCCTAATCTCCTGATCTCCAAGCTATATGCTGAGAACTCCAAATTTAATCATTGAAACTAATTGACCCGGGAGGCTTCCTGTATGATCATCCCCTGCCGGTTCTTCTTTTATCCTTCTAATGGTAAACTTCTCGATCCCTGAAAAGCTCCCTTCAAGAACTCAACACCACCGTGCGTAGGCCCCACGGTGGGCGCCAACTGTCGTAGAATTGTCGAGTCAGATGTCCTAGTGTAAGGACTTAGTCATGAGGCCAACGCATCTATGTGATAGCTTGAGAGGGGTTGAGCGGAATCGAGAGACGCAACACAAGACAAGGATTTAGACAGCTTCGGGCCCCGGGAAACATCATCCGAATAACAACCCTACATGCTGTTTGAGGCTAGGTCTCATTATCATCACGGGGGAGTTGCCGTAAACCGGCTCTCCTCTTTGTGTCTAGCCCTAAGATTGTTGATTGTTGTCTCGTCCCCCTTTGGGGAGCTCTGCCCCTCCTTATATATGTTAAAGGGGCGGTTTACATGTGGAGTCCTATTAGGATTAGGACTAGTCTATCTCTAATACAAATCGGATACAAGTCCTTGTCTTAACTCCTTGTAAGGTAAATATTCCTCATGCCTTTCTCTTAAACCGGCCCACCATTAAACGTGAACCGGCCTTCTGGGCCATGGGCCTTGTCATCCATCTGACCCGCCCGCCGGGTTACTAATGAACCGCCAACACCGGACGGGTAGCCCGTGAATCGCCAAGCTCCGGGCGGGTTACCAGTGAATCATCCAGTCCGGCCGGTTTATACTTCCGGCCGGTTTATGCCACGGGGTATATCCCCGACAATGTGTATTTCAAGGAAGTGCAAATGGGCTGGGATTTATTAGAAAATATAAATGGGCCTGATTGACGCGAAATTATTTGTTCACCCAGCCCAGCAAATGGACTGTACATTCTAGAAAACATGGGTTAAATATATGCCACATTTTTGCAGGCTGACATGTGGGCCAATAGGTCGAAGCCTACGCAGGGCGTTGTCAACTTGGTCAACAAATGATTATATCCAACGGCCGGCATGCACCTTCAATGTCTCGTCTTCTTCCTCCAGCGTCGCCGGGACCGCCTGGTCGGGCCTCCGGCGGCTAGCGGCTCTGCTTAGCACGCATCGCTGCGAAGCGCTACCCCACCGCCGGCCAGGCTATCCCTCCACCCCTCGACACCTCCTGTTATTCTCCACAGACTACAGCCCCACGCCACAACAGAACCAGTTATAACCCTTCTCCTCCTCTCAATCTGCGACTCCACTACCGTGTTTTCCCATCTCCGAGTCGTTCTCGTCCGGGGCCTTGTTGTCGTCCACCGCCTCGCTGCGTTCGGTGCAGCGTGGTCAACAAACAAGAGTCATCGGAAGAGGACTATACGTGGAGAGCCTGACGGCTAGGACCCATGACGTCCATGGTCGCACGCAAGGAAAGTTCCTCCTTATTAAGCTGAAAAAATGTTTCCTCCACCTGACAGTTGGAACCCACCGGCTGTATCTTCGCACGGAAGGAAGTGCCTCCTTGTTTTGCGAAAAACATTATTCATCCCGTTAACAGCTGGGACCCATCAGATTTGGTGACCGACTTGTGGGCCTACTAAGCAGACATGTACGCACGGCTTTGTCAACTTAATCAACAAATGATTCTAGCAGCTGGACCGTTGGATGTTAGTCCAACAGCCGTGCTCCTTCTTCAACCTTTGTTCTTGCTCCTGTCTCCCGTGGGCGGCACCGCGGCTGTGCTACCGCGCACCCAAACTAGTGAAGTTTCCCACTCCTCTCCATCTGCGACTCCACTACCCCGTCTTCCCCATCTCCGGGTCGTTCCAGTCTGGGTGCGCTCGACACGGTGTGGTCAACGTGGTCAACAACCGTGAGTCATCGGAAGATGACTGTACGTGAGAGGCTGACAGTGGGGACGCACCACGCCCATGGACGCATGCATGCAACGGAACGCAGCAAGGTCAACATGGTCAAGGAACGACTTCCATCAGAAGTATACTGTATGTGGAGAGTCTCAGCCGGGTCCACAGCCACAACAAGTAAGTGCCTCCTTATTACGCAAAAAATAATGATTCTTCCAACTGACAGCAGGGACCCACTAGACGGGCCACCGTATTTTGCGAAAAAAATGTTTGCCCCCTGACTGCTGGGACCCACCTGACAGGCCACCGTATTTCGTGAAAAAAATGTTCCCCCCGCTGTCAGCTCGGACCCACCAGAAGTGCCTATTACGCACAAAAAATGAATACGCCCCGGCTAGCTGGGACCCACCTTGGTGGGAGGCTGATTTGTGGGCCTACTAAGTTGACGGGGACGAAGGGCTTTGTCAACTTAGTCAATATGAACGATTCTAGCTCTAGTGACCGTACGATGTCCACCCAACGGCCGTAGTGCTTCTTCAACCTCTGGTCTTCTTGCTCCAGCCGCCCAAAGCAGCGCCGGTCGTGCCGCATACTCATGCTTCCCATGGCCGGCTGTGCTGCCGTGGAGGCCTCACCGCCCCCTACTATTCCCACCGCTGGCCAGGCCCTGCGGCGACGGCAGCCTCACACCACAGCCGAACCAGTGAACCCTCGTACTCCTCCTCGCGCGGGCTTCCACTGCCGCGTCTTCCCCGGCTCCGCGTCGACCCCTTCCTAGGCCTCACCGTCGTCCACCGCCGTGGTGCTCTCCACGCGGCGTGGTCAACATGGTCAAGGAACGATTTCCATCGAAAGAATACTGTACATGGAGAGGCTGACAGCTGGGTCCACGGCCACATCCCAGTTTTTTTGTGATTTGCCAAGTAAGTCGCTTTGTCAGGCCTATTGGGCTGCAAATCTTTCAAGACGAGGAGAGCTTTTATTCGGCTTGCCAAGAAAATGGCCCATCAGTAATGAGAAATGGGTTGTACATTTTTAAAACACATCAAACCGGCAATTAGTTTCAAATATCTTTTTTTCAGTTCGAGATTTTAAATTACATTAATTTTTATGCGTGGAGAATTTGTTAGATCTTATATTGATATACATTTATTTTTAAACTCAGTTTGAATGTGAGTCGAAATTTCGGGATTAAAAACAGTTCAGACCGCACCGAAATATGCGAAATTTCGTATAATTTTTTAACCATGGCCACAATATGGGCTGTAATGCTAACAAAAAGAATATTGGCTCCAAAAAAACCTTAAGAATTAGCAAATGGGTTGTAAATTATCAGAAATAATGGAAGATGGGTTGTATGCTGTTTTCCACAGATTTGAGGCTTTCCTAAAAAAAGGTTGACGCACAAGAAGTGACTGTTGGATGTCCATCGAACGGCCGTCGTGCTTCATCAATCTCTGCTCTTCCTGCTCCAGCCGCTCAAACAAGCACCGGCGGGACTTCCTGCTCCCTCCTCCCCGCAGCCGGCTGTGCTGCCGCGCAGGCCTCACCGCCCCACCGTACTCCCATCGCTGGCCTAGCCATCCCTCTACTCACCCACACTTGCTGTTATTCTCCGGCGATGGCAAACGAACCAGCAAACCCTCGTATAGTCGTACTCCCTTCTGCGTGGGAAACAACTTCCGACTCTTCCCTGCCTCCGTGTCGTTCTCTTCCTAGGCCTCGCCGTCGTCCACCGTCCTGGTGCTCTCGGTGCGGCCTGGTCAATGTGGTCAATGACCGACATGCATCTGAAGTGGACTATACGTGGAGAGGTCGACAGCTGGGTCCATGGCCGCACGCAAGGAAATGCCTCCTTATTACGCGCAAAATAATGATTCCTCCACCTGACATTAGGTACCCACTGAAAGGGCCTTTGTATTTCGCGAAAAAAACGTTACCGCCGCTTACAGCTCGAACCCACCAGCTATATCTTCGCACGCAAGGAAGTGCCTCCTTATTACGCACAAAAAAATGAATACTCCCCCTGTTAGCTGGGACCCAATATAGTGGCAGGCTGACTTGTGGGCCTACTAAGTTGACGGGGACGGAGGGCTTTGTCAACTTAGTCAATATGCACAATTCTAGCTCTAGTGACCGTACGATGTCCATCCAACGGCGGTAGTGCTTCTTCAACCTCTGGTCTTCTTGCTCCAGCCGCCCAAACCAGCGCCGGTCGTGCCTCATGATCCTGCCTCCCGTGGCTGGCTGCGATTCGGCGGAGGCCTCACCGCCCCCTACTACTCCCACCGCTGGCCAGGCCATCCCTCTACTCACCCACACCCCTTGTTATTCTACGGCGACGGCAGCCTCACACCGCAGCGAACCAGTGAACCCTCGTACTCCTCTACGCGTGGGCATCCACTGCCGTGTCTTCCCCGGCTCTGCGTCGTCCCCTTCCTAGGCCTCGCCGTCGTCCACTGCCCTGGTGCTCTCGGCGTAGCGTGGTCAACGTGGTCAAGGAACGGCTTCCATCGGCCGTGGACTGTACATGGAGAGGCTGACAGCTGGGTCCATGACCGCAGCAAGGAAGTGCCTCCTTATTACGTGCAAAATAATTTTGCCTCCACCTGACTGCGGGGACCCACCGGACGGGCCACCGTATTTCGTGAAAAAACTTTTGCCCCTGACTGCTGGGACCCACCAGCTACATCTTCGCATGCAAGGAAGTGCGTCCGGGCAAAAAAACCGATTCGCCCCCTGACTGCTGGGACCCACCAGCTACATCTTCGCAGGCAAGGAAGTGCCTGACAGTCGGGACCCACCTGGTCGAAGCGTACGTAGTGTTGTCATTCTGGTTGCAAACGTGTACGTAGATATATACTGGTGGACGTAGAGGCGCGCACGTGTCATAGTAGAGGCGCGTACATGTCATAGTAGAGGCGCGCATGTAGCATGTACACGTATGTACAGCGGCCAGGGTGCAAGAAAGAAAATACGGCCACGTATGTGTACATACGGGCGGGGTCTCGAACGCCTACTCGCGCATACGTACGGCCAGGGCTCGTGTACATGGCTGGGTCAGAATGCAGAAACAGCGTCGTCGTCGTGTTCATGGGGAGGCAACGGAATGCGTCGTGTTCATCGGGCGGCAACGGAACGCGTGGGAGCCAACCGGCTGGGTCGGAACGGAATGCATGGTCGTGTTCATCGGGAGGGCTTGGACGGAACAGGCGATGGAAACAAGGCCTGGCGTACCGCACAATGGAGGAAATGGACCTCCTATGTTCGGAACGGGGTCCTGTTGATCGGGAGGGGTCTGGCGTACTGCAAAACGGAGGAAACGGACCTCCTACGGTCGAAATGGGGGTCCTGTTGATCAGGAGGGGTGTGGCGTACCACAAAATGGACGAAACGGACATCCTATGGTCGAAACGGGGGTCCTGTTGATTGGGAGGGGTGTGGCGTACCGCAAAACGGACGAAACGGACTTGTGTTGGAGCGCTACGATCGAAATGGGGGTCATGTTCATCGGGAGGGGTGTGGCGTGCCGCAAAACGGGACTCCACGGGATACTGTTCATCTCCACCGTCGACCTCCTCTAGCCTCCACGGGCTACCGTCGACCTCCTCCAGCATCCATGGGCTCCTATTCATCCAGTCTCCACTGCGCGCTACTCCACCGGCTACTGTTCAACCACCCCTCCACGGGCACCCCTCCACCGTCTAATGTTCATCCAGCCCTCCACACCACGGGGTCCTATTCAACCACCCCTCTACGGGCACCCCTCCACCGTCTACTGTTCATCTAGCCCTCCACCACACCACGGGGTCCTGTTCATCCAGAGGCAACACCACCGCTCACTGTTCATCCACCCCCCCAATGCTCACTGTTCATCCCAGAGGCAGCATCGATCGGCTTCAGTTAGCAGCAGTAGCGAAGGAATCACTCGATCGGGTTCAGTTAACAACCATCGATCGATCGCTCGAGTTCAGTAATGGGTAGCCTGCAGTGCAATCGCTCGGGTTCAGTTAGAGCCCAACGCCTCACTCGGGTTCAGTTAGAGCCAACGCCACGCACACACGCGCATACGTGTACGAGAGAAACGCGCATCGCTCGGCCCCGACCTCCCACCGTAACCAGGAACTCCCCGAAATTTTCCTCGCCCTCGCTTCTACCATGGTTTGTTCCGTCATGGACGGCCCAAAGAATGTCATGCAGCTGCGTCTCTGGCTCGCCCAGGACGAGAAGCCCATTTTCTGTCATGATTTTTTGTCATAGAAGTAGGAGCCCACCACATCTATGATGATACCGGGTTTTGTCACAATTATCGTCATAGAAGTGTCATATGTATGACAGAAAAAAATTCATCCGGCCCAGAATGTCACAGATGTGTCTTTTTTTGTAGTGCCCGCTGCCACGGGAGGTTACAACAAAAGATGTCATGCAAGTTCTTTTCCATAAGCACGTATGACTATATTTGGAATACATGCCTACATTATGTTGATGAACTGGAGCTAGTTCTGTGTCACCCTAGGTTATGACTATTACATGATGAACCGCATCCGGCATAATTCTCCATCACTGATCCATTGCCTACGAGCTTTCCATATATTATTCTTCGCTTATTTACTTTTCCGTTGCTATTGCTATCATCAGTACAAAATACCAAAAACATTACTTTTACTACTGTTATCTTTTGCTACCGTTACCACTACTATCATATTACTGCTACTAAATACTTTGTTGTAGATACTAAGTTTCCAGGTGTGGTTGAATTGACAAGTCAGTTGCTAATACTTGAGAATATTCTTTGGCTCCCCTTGTGTCGAATCAATAAATTTTGGTTGAATACTTTACCCTCGAAAACTGTTGCGATCCCCTATACTTGTGGGTTATCAAGACTATTTTCTGGCGCTGTTGCCGGGGAGCATAGCTCTATTCTTTGAGTCACTTGGGATATATATCTGCTTATCATTATGAAGAACTTGAAAGATCCAAGAACCAAGATTTATCCCTCAACTACGAGGGGAGGTAAGGAACTGCCATCTAGCTCCGCACTTGATTCACCTTTTGTTTTGAGTAAGCTTGCGACACCTAAACCTACTTCTGCTATTCGTTCTGATATGTCGCATGTTATTGATGATGCCACTTCCGCTATACATGATACTTATGATGAAACTACTTCTATGCTTGATACTACTATGCCACTTGGTGAATTTCTTGATGAACAACTTGCTAGGGCTAGAGAGATTGAAAATATTGAATCTGATAATACTGATGAAATTGATGATGAAGACTTGCCTATTATTCCTGAGGGTTATGTTTCTGATAAAGAAGCTTCTTTAGCTATTTTAGCTTGCAAAGATAGATGCGAACTCAAGAGTTTATTAGCTAAATGGAATAAGCAATCTCTAAATGCTAGAATGAAACCTGACCCTGCTTTTGCTACTTCACCTATTTGTGTTACTGACAAGGTATATGAATTCTCCGTTGATCCTGATATAATTACTTTGGTTGAATCTGATCCTTTTCATGGCTATGAATCTGAAACTGTTGTGGCACAACTTACTAAATTAAATGATATAGCCACCCTGTTCACTACTGATGAGAGAACTCGTTACTTTTATATCCATGAAATATTTCCGTTCTCATTAAAGGGTGATGCTAAGATATGGTTTAATTCTCTTGATCCTGGTTGTGTGCGTAGTCCCCATGATATGATTTATTACTTCTCTGCTAAATATTTCCCTGCTCATAAGAAACAAGCTGCTTTAAGGGATATATATAATTTTGTGCAAATTGAAGAAGAGAGTTTCCCACAAGCTTGGGGGAGGCTTGTCCAATTACTTAATGCTTTTCCTGATCATCCTCTTAAGAAAAATTAAATACTTGATATCTTTTATAATGGACTAACCAATGCTTCGAGAGATTACCTGGATAGTTGTGCTTGTTCTGTTTTCAGGGAAAGAACACCGGATGAAGCTGAAATTCTATTGAATAATATGTTGACAAATGAAAATAATTGGACACCTTCGGAGCCAATTCCTGAGCCTATTCCTAAACCAACTTCGAAGAAGAGGGGTATTCTATTTCTCAGTCCTGAAGATATGCAAGAGGCAAAGAAATCTATGAAAGAAAAAGGTATTAAAGCTGAAGATGTTAAGAATTTACCTCCTATTGAAGAAATACATGGTCTTAATTTACCGCGTGTTGAAGAAACATATGATCTTAATCCCTTACCTATTGAAGAAACTCATGGTCTTGATAACCCGACATAGGTAGTAAAGGTAAATTCTCTCTATAGATATGATAAAGCTGAAATCCCATTTACTAAGTTTGCTAGCCCATGCTTAGATGAGTTTGATAAATTTATGGTTAAGCAAGAAGATTTTAATGCTTATTTTGGTAGGAAAATGAAGTACAATTCAAATATGCTTGAACACTTGGGTGATTATATGGCTAATGTCAAAGGTGAACTTAAACTTATTAGTAAACATGCTTCTATGGTTACCACTCAAGTAGAACAAGTACTTAAAGCTCAAAATGATTTGCTCAATGAATTGAATAGTAAGAATAATGATAATGTTGTTAGAGTTATGACTAGAGGTGGTAGAATGACTTAGGAACCTTTGTATTCTGAAGGCCATCCTAAGAGAATTGAGCAAGATTCTCAGAGAAATAATATAGATGCACCTAGTCCTTCTAAAAGGAAGAAAAAGAAAAATGATAGGACTTTGCATGCTTCTAGTGAACCTGTTATTGAACCACCTGAGAATCCAAATGATATTTCTATTTCTGATGCTGAAACACAATCTGGTAATGAACCTGAAACTAGTGATAATGTTAATGATAATGTTCATGATGATGCTCAACCTAGTAATGATAATGATATAGAAATTGAACCTGCTGTTGATCTTGATAACCCACAATCAAAGAATCAACATTATGATAAGAAAGATTTTGTTGCTAGGAAACATGGTAAAGAAAGAGAACCATGGGTTCAGAAACCCATGCCTTTTCCTCCCAAACCATCCAAGAAAAACGATGATGAGGATTTTGAGCGCTTTGCTGAAATGATTAAACCTATATTTTTGCGTATGCGATTAACTGATATGCTCAAAATGAATCCTTATGCTAAGTATATGAAAGATGTTGTTACAAATAAAATAAAGATACCGGAATCTGAAATGTCCACCATGCTTGCTAATTCTACTTTTAAGGGTGGAATACCCAAGAAACTTCGAGATCCCGGTGTACCAACTATACCATGCTCCATTAAAAGAAACTATGTTAAAACTACTTTATGTGATCTTGGAGCCGGTGTTAGTGTTATGCCTCTCTCTTTATATCGTAGACTTGATTTGAATAAGTTGACACCTACTGAAATATCTTTGCAAATGGCTGATAAATCAACTGCTATACCTGTCGGTATTTGTGAGGATGTGCCTGTTGTAGTTGCAAACGTTACTATTTTAACGAACTTTGTTATTCTTGATATTCCCGAGGACGATAGTATGTCTATCATTCTTGGAAGACCCTTTTTGAATACTGCAGGGGCTGTTATTGATTGCACTAAAGGCAATGTCACTTTTCATGTTAATGGTAATGAGCATACGGTACACTTTCCAAGGAAACAACCTCAAGTTCATAGTATCAACTCTATTGGAAAAATTCCATCGATTATATTTGGAGGCTTTGAATTTCCTCTTCCTACTGTCAAGAAGAAATATGATATTCTTATTATTGGGGATGTTCATATCCCCGTTGAGGTAACATAGTGTTATTCGAAATTTCTCTGGTTTCATGTTAGTCGGAATGAGTTCGTTAACAAGACTTGATCAACCTTGTTAGTGGATTCCTTTTGATGATTATGAGATGGATGAAACTAGAAGGCACAACCTTCTGTACCCTCCTTTTACTTTCTGTTATTTATATTAAATAAAATAAAAATAGTTCTTTTTTGTGTGTTATATGATTACCTGTGCAATATAAAAATACCCCGAAAATAAATGTTCTCCAAATGCCCTGAAATTTAAATATGATTTTTTCTGGAATATTTGAGAATATTTGGCACTGAGAACACAACAGGGGGGTCAACCACCTGGTCACGAGGGTGGAGGGCGCGCCCTACCCTCCTGGGCGTGCCCCCCTGCCTCGTGGGCGCACGGTGGCCCTCCTCCACTTATCCTTTCACCCACAAACTCCTTCTTCCTCCCCCAAACACGAATAACTAACTCAAACTCTAGTCCAAGCTCGTTTTGCTGCCATTTTCGATCTCCTTGCTCAAAGCACCTCTCATGAAACTGATTGGGGAGATTGTTCCTTGGTATGTGACTCCTCCATTGGTCCAATTAGTTTTTGTTCTAGTGCTTTATTCATTGCAAAGTTTTGCTGCTTAGGTGACCCTGTTCTTGAGCTTCCATGTCAAATTTATATGGTCAAAAGTAGTTTTGATGCATGATATAGGCCCTAGGCACTTGTAGGAGTAGTTGCTATCAATATTATTGAGATTGGTCTACTTTTATTTTGAAGTTACTAAAAATTTCAGAATTTTTCAGAGAATGATGAAGAGACTTTTGAGGGGCTCATCGAGCCGAAGATCGAAGGAAAAGGCACCGAAGCCTAAGTATAATCTGCCTCACACCGCGAAGGTTCGGTCGTGTGAATGGCCTTCCGATGATTTCTTGAGAGCAGCCGGGATTTATGAAGATTTTCACGAATTGGCTAAGAATGCAGGCCTCACCGCTTTCCTCCACGACCAACGCGATCAGTATCTCTTACTCACAAATATTTTTGTGCAAAACTTTCATTTCCATTCTAGGAGCTCACCACCTACGGTGGAGTTTCATTTATATGATGAGCATAAGGAGATGTCACTTTATGATTTTTGTCGGGTTTGTTTAGTCCCTTTTGAGGGCAAGACAGAGGAACCACATCACGAGGATGTAGATGAGTTTATTTATACTATCACTGTCAGGGAAACAAGGAAGGTTTCTGATGCACGAATCACTAGCATACATTTTCCTGTTTTACGCTATTTTGCATTATTTGCTAGTCGTTGTTTAATTGGTCGAGGAAACTGTGGAAACCTTAGTGTCCCTGATATTATTATTTTGATCCACGGTTTATACGGTGATAACTCTGTCAGTATGGGCGGCATTATTGCTAAACGGTTAAGTCTGAACCGTACCAAGGGCCCCATCTTTGGAGGCATCTATGCTTCACGCCTAGCTGCACATTTTAACATACCTATTAGGCATTATGAGAAGGAAGAAAAAGTGTTGCCTCGTGTTTATTTAGATTATAAAAGTTTGGTGGCACATGATTTTATTGTTAAGAATAGGGAAGGAGAGCTTAAATACAAATTGTTCTTTGATAAACATCATCCTGAAACTAGTACCCTGCCTGCTCCTTCTTTGTTTGATTTATCTGCAGGCCAGTACCTTGTTCCGTTAGAGGCTATTCACACCTACCGGAACCTAGCACCAGCCATGGAGCCAGAGCCGGAACCACAAGTTGATCCTCCATGACAGTCTAATTACCAGTGGGATCCGGAGATGATCGCCAGTGGCAATCGGAGTCTTCTTCATCGCAGTACGACCCCAACTATTATTATGGATATCCGCCAGGCCAGCCGTGGCCATAGACTAACTTAGGCCAAAAGCCTAAGCTTGGGGGAGTACGTATTTCTCACCGACATTACATTTATGTTCACACACTCATTGCTAGATGTCGGTGCTCATACTTTTTCATTGTATCATCCATGCTAGTTTAATTTCCTTTTTATGCTTTCTTCTTGTGTGTTTGATAAACCTTCAGAAAAACCAAAAAAATTAGTTTACTTTCCATGCTTGTAGTAGTAATTAAAAAGAAAACCCAAAAAGATTTCCTGTTCTTCTTTTACTTGTTGGGAGCTATCCCGTGTAAATAGTTTCATTTCTTTTCTTTTCTTTTCTTTGGGGGTCGATAGGAGAAGATCATGATTAAATTATTGAAGTGGCTCTTATATGCATTATTGTTGATCTGACAAGAGAGCCCATATTGCCTTATCTTCTCCTGTTTATTGAATGCTTGCAGATTCCAGCTTAGTCCAATGCACGTGCACTATTATTATTATTCACATCGTTCGGTCGTGCAAGTGAAAGGCAATTATGACGATATATGATGGACTGACTAAGATGAGAAAAGCTGGTATGAACTCGACCTCTTTTGTTTTTGTAATATGATTAGTTCATCGTTCCTGATTCAGCCTATTATGAATAAACATGTTTGCAATGACAACTAGAGATCATAGTTTCTTGTGCCTTGCGTGATTAGCTATGAGTTATAATGGTTTACCTTGCGTGCCAACATGCTACTAAAATGGTTGTGATGTGGTATGATAGGGTGGTATCCTCCTCTGAATGATTTAAGTGACTTGACTTGGCGCATGTTCATGCATGTAGTTGAAACAAAATCAACATAGCCTTCACGATATTTATGTTCATGGTGGATTATATCCTACTCATGCTTGCATTCGGTGTTAATTAATTTTAATGCATGTTCAGGACTGTTGTCGCTCTCTAGCTGGTCGCTTCCCCAGTCTTTTGCTAGCCTTCACCTGTACTAAGCGGGAATACTGCTTGTGCATACAATCCCTTAAACCCCAAAGTTATTCCATGTGAGTCCACTATACCTACCTATATACGGTCGTTCCAAGTAAATTTGTATGTGCCAAACTCTAAACCTTCAAATAAATATCCTGTTTTGTATGCTCGAGTAGCACATGTATCAACTAGGGCTGTCTGTATCTTCCATGTTAGGCGGGTTATTCTCAAGAGGAGTGGACTCCGCTCCTCTCTCATGAGAAAAGGGCTGGTCACCGGGATGCCTAGTCCCATGCTTTATGCAAATCAAATGAAAATAACTGCAAACAAAACTCCCCCGGGACTGTTGTTAGTTGGAGGCACTCGTTGTTTCGAGCAAGCCATGGATTGATGCTTGTTGGTGGAGGGGGAGTATAAACTTTACCATTCTGTTTGGGAACCGCCTATAATGTGTATAGCATGGAAGATATCGCCATCTCTCGGTTGTTATGTTGACAATGAAAGTATACCGCTCAAAATATTATTCATATCTATTTCAAAACCGAGCTCTGCCCCTCTACAAATCCCTGCTTCCATCTGCGAGGGGCCTATCTATTTACTTTTATGTTGAGTCATCACCCTCTTATTAAAAAGCACCAGTTGGAGAGCACCGCTATCATTTGCATTCATTACTGATAGTTTACATTGAGTATGACTTGACTGGATCTCTTTTACCATGAATTACAATGTCTAGTCAGTCCTTGATCTTTAAAGGTGCTTTGCATTTATGTTTTGCAGTCTCAGAAAGGGCTAGCGAGATACCATCCTGTTATATCATATCATGATTGTTTTGAGAAAGTGTTGTCATCCGAGATTTATTATTATTGCTCGATAGTTGATTATGTCATTGATATGAGTAAACATGAGACCTAAATGTTATTGTGAATATGGTTAGTTCATAAACTTTGCTGAAAACGTGAATGCTGGCTTTACATATTTACAACAACAAGAGCAAACAGAGTTTGTAAAAGTTTTTCTTTATCACTTTCAGTTTATCAACTGAATTGCTTAAGGACAAGCAAAGGTTTAAGCTTGGGGGAGTTGATACTTCTCCATCGTATCTACTTTTCCGAACACTTTTGCCCTTGTTTTGGACTCTAACTTGCATGATTTGAATGGAACTGACCCGGACTGACGCTGTTTTCAGCAGAATTGCCATGGTGTTATTTTTGTGCAGAAATAGAAGTTCTCGGAATGACCTAAAAATCAACGGAGAATTATTTGGAATATATAAAAAAATTCTGGAAGGAAGATCCACGTCAGGGGGCCTCCACCTGTCCATGAGGGTGGGGGCGCACCGTACCCCCCTGGGCGCCCCCTGCCTCGTGGGCCCCCTGACACTCCACCGACCTCAACCCTGACTCCATATATTCACTTTCAGGGAGAAAAAAACCAAGGAGAAGGATTCATCATGTTTTACGATACAGAGCCGCCGCCAAGACATAAACTCTCTCGGGAGGGCTGATCTCGAGTCTGTTCGAGGATCTGTGTAGGGGAATCCGTCGCCATCGTCATCATCAACCATACTACATCACCAATTTCATGATGCTCACCACCATGCATGAGTAATTCCATCGTAGGCTTGTTGGACAGTGATGGGTTGGATGAGATTTATCATGTAATCGAGTTAGTTTTGTTAGGGTTTGATGCCTAGTATCCACTATGTTCTGAGATTGATGTTGCTATGACTTTGCTATGCTTAATGCTTGTCACTAGGGCCCGAGTGCCATGATTTCAGATCTGAACCTATGATGTTTTCATCAATATATGAGAGTTCTTGATCCTATCTTGCAAGTCTATAGTCACCTACCATGTCTTATGATCCGGTAACCCCGAAGTGACAATAACCGGGACCACTCCCGGTGATGACTGTAGTTTGAGGAGTTCATGTATTCACTATGTGTTAATGCTTTGGTCTGGTACTCTACTAAAAGGAGACCTTAATATCCCTTAGTTTCCAATAGGACCCCGCTGCTACGAGAGGGTAGGACAAAAGATGTCATGCAAGTTCTTTTCCATAAGCACGTATGACTATATTCGGAATACATGCCTACAATACATTAATGAATTGGAGCTAGTTCTGTGTCGCCCTATGTTATGACTGTTACATGATGAACCACATCCGGCATAATTCTCTATCACCGATCCATTGCCTACGATCTTTCCATATATTGTTCTTCGCTTATTTACTTTTATGTTGCTATTGTTATCATCACTACAAAACACCAAAAATACTACTTTTGCTACCGTTACCTTTTACCACTGTTACCACTACTATCATATTACTTCGCTACTAAACACTTTGTTGTAGATATTAAGTTTCCAGGTGTGGTTGAATTGACAACTCAGCTGCTAATACTTGAGAATATTCTTTGGCTCCCCTTGTGTCAAACAATAAATTTGGGTTGAATACTCTACCCTCGAAAACTGTTGCGATCCCCTATACTTGTGGGCTATCAGCAGGACACACGGTTGATCCATTCAAACTGTGTGCGATGAGGCAGAATAATAGAAACGGGCAGCCATAACAATGTGTGTGTGCGATGCAGGACACACGGTTAATCCGCTCGAACTATTTGCGATGAGGTAGAACAACAGAAACGAGCAGCCATATCAATGTGTGTGTGATATACGACATATGGTTAACTCGAACGAACTGTTTCCGATTAGGGAACACAACAGAAACGGTTCAACTTAACAAGATGTGTGTGATATGCGGCATACAGTTCACATGGATGAACTATTTGTGATGAACCAAAAGAACACAAACGAGTCATGTAAGCAAGATGTGTGTGATATGTGGCAAACAGCCGACTCGGATGAATACCTAAGAAACTAGGAGATCCCGGAGTACCAACTATACCATGCTCCATTAAAAGAAACTATGTTAAAACTGCTTTATGTGATCTTGGAGCCGGTGTTAGTGTTATTCCTCTCTCTTTATATCATAGACTTGATTTGAATAAGTTGACACCTGATAAAATATCTTTGCAAATGGCTGATAAATCAACTGCTATACCTGTCGGTATTTATGAGGATGTGCCTGTTGTGGTTGCAAACGTTACTATTTAATGGACTTTGTTATTCTTGATATTCCCGAGGACGATAGTATGTCTATTATTCTTGGAAGACCCTTTCTGAATACTGCAGGGGCTGTTATTGATTGCACCAAAGGCAATGTCACTTTTCATGTTAATGGTAATGAGCATACGGTACACTTTCCGAGGAAACAACCTCAAGTCCACAGTATCAATTCTATTGGAAAAATTTCAACAATTACTATTGGAAGTTTTGATTTTTTCCTATTCCTACTTTTAAGAAGAAATATGATATTCTTATTGTTGGGGACATGCATATCCCCGTTGAGGTAACCTAGTGTTATTAGAAAATTCTCCGGTTCCATGTTATTCGGAATGAGTTTGTTAACAAGACCTGATCAACCTTGTTAGTGGATTCCTTTTGATGAGCATTAGATGGATGAATTTGGAAAACACAACTCTTTGTACCCTCTTTTTACTTTATGTTATTTATATTAAATAAAGAAAAAATAGAATTTTTCTTTTCGTTTTCTGAATTATCAATGCCATAAAAAATACCCCAAAAATAAAAGTTCTCCAAATGCCCTGAAATTTATATGTGATTTTTTCTGGAATATTTGAGAATATCTGGCACTGAGAACACAGCACGGGGAGCAAGCACCTGGCCACGAGGGTCCAGGGCGCGCCCCCTGCCTCGTGGGCCCATGGTGGCTCCCCTCCACTTATTCCAACTACCACACACTCCTTCTCCCTCCCACAATCATCACTAACCAGCTCAAACCCGAGTCCAAGCTCATCTTGCTGCCATTTTCGATCTCCTTGCTCAAAGCTCCATTCACAAAACTGCTTTGGGGGATTGTTCTTCGGTATGTGACTTCTCCAATGGTCCAATTAGTTTTTTTCTAGTGATTTATTCATTGCATATTTTTGCTGCTTAGGTGACCCTGTTCTTGAGCTTGCATGTCAAATTTATATGGTCAAACGTAGTTTTAATACATGATAGATCCTCTAGGCACTTGTAGGAGTAGTTGCTATCAATTTTGTTGAGTTCGGTTCACTTTTATTTTGAAGTTACTAAAAATTTCAGAATTTTTTTAGAGGAAGAAATATGTTTAGGAAAATGTACCAAGGTGGTCCTTCAAGGAAGCAAGGACCCAGGCTCGCAATACGCGATGCCGATGATGAACCACCGAGGGAAGCTCATGTGCGGGCTTGTGAATGGCCGTCAGAGGACTTTATGGATCGAGCAGGAATCAAGGAAGAATTTAACGCGTATGTGCGTAATGCCGATCTTGAGAGCTTCAAGGCAGATAAGTGCCGCCAATACCACTATCTCACTGATTCCTTTGTGAGAAGGTTTGAATTTTCATCATCACGCAATTCTCAAACTGTCCTATTTGATCTTTATGAAAATTCGTATACTATGGACTTAGAGGATTTTAATACTTCTTGCAAACTTCCACAATGGGGCAGCACGAGTGAGCCTCGCAAATCTGAGTTTAGAGATTTTCTTGCTAGTATAACTGTGGGGGAATCTAGAGATATAACACAAGCTAACATAGGGAGCATTCATTTTCATGCTATACATTATTTTTCTCCCTTCATAGGTAGGTGCATAAATGGTAAGGATAAAGCATGTCACATGTGTGTCCCTGACCTCAGTGTTCTTAGGAGTGCTATATTAGGAGATAAACATTATAATTTGGGAGCCATTGTTGCACGTAGGTGGCATAATAATAGATTTAATGGAGATTTCTTTGGTGGAATTTATGCAACCCGTCTAGCTAATTTTCTTGATATACCCATACGTGGGTATGATATTGAGTTGCCTCCTGTTTATTTAGATTATGAGGCCATGGTTCGTCATCAGTTTGTTGAGAGGAATGATCAGTTCCTCCAGTACCGACTAATCTTTGACATATGACGCACCTATCACGTCGCCCTCCATGCTCCTGCTTTCTTTGACTCTCAGGCAAAAGGGAGATATGTTGTAACGAGGGAGGAGGCGGACGAGTATAAGAGTAGGACGGAGACGGCCCGTCTCCAAGCGGTAGCCCATGAGGCAATAGCTGCTGCATCTTAGTACAACCCCAACTATAACTTTGGATATCCGCCAGGCCAGCCGTGGCCATAGACCAACTTAGGCTAAAAGCCTAAGCTTGTGGAATACATATTTCTCACCGACATTACGTTCATGTTCACACACTCATGCTAGTTGTCGGTGCTCATACTTTTTCATTGTATCATCCATGCTAGTTTATTTTCCTTTTTATGCTTTCTTCTTGTGTGTTTAATAAACCTTAAGAAAAACAAAAAAAATAGTTGTAGCTTTTAATTAGTTTATTTTCCGTGCTTGTAGTAGTAACTAAAAAGAAAACCCAAAAGGATTTCTCGTTCTTCTTTTGCTTATTGGGAGCTTTCCCGTGTAAATAGTTTTATTTCTTTTCTTGTTCTCTGGGGTCGAGAGGAGAAGACCATAATTAAAATGTTAAAGTGGCTCTTATATGCTTTATAGTTGATCTTACAAAGAGACCATATTACCTTGTCTTCTCTCTTGAATTGAATGCTTACAGATTCCAGCTTAGTCCAATGCACGTGCACTATTATTATTATCCACACTATTCGGTCGTGCAAGTGAAAGGCAATAACGATGATTATATGATGAACTTATTGAGATGAGAAAAGCTGGTATGAACTTGACCTCTCTTATTTTTTGTAAATATGACTAGTTCATCGTTCCTGATTCAGCCTATTATGAAAGAAACAGATTTGCAATGACAATTAGAGATTGTAGTTGCTTATGCCATGCTTAATTAGCTAGGAGCTTATAATGGTTTACCTTGCGTGCCAACATGCTATTAAAATGTTTGTGACGTGGTATGATAGGGTGGTATCCTCTTTTGAACGATTCGAGTGGCTTGACTTGGCACATATTCACGCATGTAGTTGAAACAAAATCAACATATCCTCTACGATATTAATGTTCATGGTGCATTATATCCTACTCATGCTTGCATTCGGTGTTGATTAATTTTAATGCATGTTCATGACTGTTGTCTCTCTCTAGCTGGTCGCTTCCCAGTCTTTTGCTAGCCTTCACTTGTACTAAGCGGGAATACTGCTTGTGCATCCAATTCCATAAACCCCAAAGTTGTTCCATATGAGTCCACCATACCTACCTATATACGGTATCTACCTGCCGTTCCAAGTAAATTTAAATGTGCCAAACTCTAAACCTTCAAATAAACATTCTGTTTTGTATGCTCGAATAGCTCATGTATCAACTAGGGTTGTCTGTATCTTCCATGTTAGGCGGGTTATTCTCAAGAGGAGTGGACTCCGCTCCTCTCTCATGAGAAAAGGGCTGGTCACCGGGATGCCTAGTCCCATGCTTTATGCAAATCAAATGAAAATAACTGCAAACAAAACTCCCCCGGGACTGTTGTTAGTTGGAGGCACTCGTTGTTTCGAGCAAGCCATGGATTGATGCTTGTTGGTGGAGGGGGAGTATAAACTTTACCATTCTGTTTGGGAACCGCCTATAATGTGTATAGCATGGAAGATATCGCCATCTCTCGGTTGTTGTGTTGACAATGAAAGTATACCGCTCAAAATATTATTCATATCTATTTCAAAACCGATCTCTGCCCCTCTACAAATCCCTTCTTCCCTCTGCGAAGGGCCTATCTATTTACTTTTATGTTGAGTCATCACCCTCTTATTAAAAAGCACAAGTTGGAGAGCACCGCTGTCATTTGCATTCATTACTGTTAGTTTACATTGAGTATGACTTGACTGGATCTCTTTTACCATGAATTACAATGTCTAGTTAGTCCTTGATCTTTAAAGGTGCTCTGCATTTATGTTTTGTGGTCTCAGAAAGGGCTAGCGAGATACCATCCTGTTATATCATATCTTGATTGTTTTGAGAAAGTGTTGTCATCCGAGATTTATTATTATTGCTCGCTAGTTGATTATGTCATTGATATGAGTAAACATGAGACCTAAATTTTATTGTGAATATGGTTAGTTCATAAACTTTGCTGAAAACTAGAATTTTGGCTTTACATATTTACAACAACAAGAGCAAACAGAGTTTGTAAAAAGTTTTTCTTTATCACTTTCAGTTTATCAACTGAATTGCTTGAGGACAAGCAAAGGTTTAAGCTTGGGGGAGTTGATACGTCTCCGTCGTATCTACTTTTCCAAACACTTTTGCCCTTGTTTTGGCTCTAACTTGCATGATTTGAATGGAACTGACCCGGACTGACGCTGTTTTCAACAGAATTGCCATGGTGTTATTTTTGTGCAGAAATAGAAGTTCTCAGAATGACCTGAAAATCAACGGAGAATTATTTTGGAATATATCAAAAAAATAATGGATGGAAGATCCACGTCAGGGGGGCCTCCACCTGTCCACGAGGGCGGGGGGCACGCCGTACCCCCCTGGGCGCGCTCCCTGCCTCTTGGGCCCCCTGACACTCCACCGACCTCAACCCCGACTCCATATATTCACTTTCAGGGAGAAAAAACCAGGGAGAAGGATTCATCGTGTTTTACGATACGGAGCCGCCGCCAAGCCCTAACTCTCTCGGGAGGGCTGATCTGGAGTCCGTTCGGGGCTCCGTAGAGGGGAATCCGTCGCCATCGTCATCATGAACCATCCTCCATCACCAATTTCATGATGCTCACCGCCGTGCGTGAGTAATTCCATCATAGGCTTGCTGGACGGTGATGGGTTGGATGAGATTTATCATGTAATCGAGTTAGTTTTGTTAGGGTTTGATCCCTAGTATCCACTATGTTCTGAGATTGATGTTGCTATGACTTTGCTATGCTTAATGCTTGTCACTAGGGCCCGAGTGCCATGATTTCAGATCTGAACCTATTATGTTTTCATCAATATATGAGAGTTCTTGATCCTATCTTGCAAGTCTATAGTCACCTACCATGTGTTATGATCCAGAAACCCCGAAGTGACAATAATCGGGACCACTCCCGGTGATGACTGTAGTTTGAGGAGTTCATGTATTCACTATGATTTAATGCTTTGGTCTGGTACTCTATTAAAAGGAGACCTTAATATCCCTTAGTTTCCAATAGGACCCCGCTTCCACGGGAGGGTAGGACAAAAGATGTCATGCAAGTTCTTTTCCATAAGCACGTATGACTATCTTCGGAATACATGCCTACATTACATTGATGAATTGGAGCTAGTTCTGTGTCCCTATGTTATGACTATTACATGATGAACCGCATCCGGCATAATTCTCTATCACCGATCCATTGCCTACAAGCTTTCCATATATTGTTCTTCGCTTATTTACTTTTCCGTTGCTATTTTTATCATCACTACAAAACACCAAAAATACTACTTTTGCTACCATTACCTTTTACCACCGTTACCACTACTATCATATTACTTTGCTACCAAACACTTTGTGGCAGATATTAAGTTTCCAGGTGTGGTTGAATTGACAACTCAGCTGCTAATACTTGAGAATATTCCTTGGCTCCCCTTGTGTCGAATCAATAAATTTGGGTTGAATACTCTACGCTCGAAAACTGCTGCGATCCCCTGTACTTGTGGGCTATCAGCAGGACACACGGTTGATCCATTCAAACTGTCTGTGATGAGGCAGAACAACAGAAATGGGCAGCCATAACAATGTGTGTGTGCGATGCAGGACACACGGTTAATCCGTTCAAACTGTTTCCGATGAGGTAGAACAACAGAAACGAGCAACCATATCAATGTGTGTGCGATATACGACATATGGTTAAGTCGGACAAACTATTTCCGATTAGGGAACACAACAGAAACAGTTCAACTTAACAAGATGTGTGTGATATGCGGCATACAATTCACATGGATGAACTATTTGTGATGAACCAAAAGAACACAAACGAGTCATGTAAACAAGATGTGTGTGATATGTGGCAAACAGCCGACTCAGATGAATACCTAAGAAACTAGGAGATCCCGGAGTACCAACTATACCATGCTCCATTAAAAGAAACTATGTTAAAACTGCTTTATGTGATCTTGGAGCCGGTGTTAGTGTTATGCCTCTCTCTTTATATCGTAGACTTGATTTGAATAAGTTGGCACCTACTGAAATATCTTTGCAAATGGCTGATAAATCAACTGCTATACCTGTCGATATTTATGAGGATGTGCCTGTTGTGGTTGCAAACGTTACTATTTTGATGGACTTTGTTATTCTTGATATTCCCGAGGATGATAGTATGTCTATTATTCTTGGAAGACCCTTTTTGAATACTGCAGGGGCTGTTATTGATTGCACCAAAGGCAATGTCACTTTTCATGTTAATGGTAATGAGCATACGGTACACTTCCCGAGGAAACAACCTCAAGTCCACAGTATCAATTCTATTGGAAAAATTTCAACAATTATTATTGGAAGTTTTGATTTTTTTTTCCTCTTCCTACTTTTAAGAAGAAATATGATAGTCTTATTGTTTGGGACATGCATATCCCCGTTGAGGTAACCTAGTGTTATTTGAAAATTCTCCGGTTCCATGTTATTTGGAATGAGTTTGTTAACAAGACCTGATCAACCTTGTTAGTGGATTCCTTTTGATGAGCATGAGATGGATGAATTTGGAAAACACAACTCTTTGTACCCTCTTTTTACTTTATGTTATTTATATTAAATAAAGCAAAAATAGTATTTTTCTCTCTGTTTTCTGAATTATCAACGCCATTAAAAATACCCCAAAAATAAAAGTTCTCCAAATTCCCTGAAATTTAAATATGATTTTTTCTGGAATATTTGAGAATATCTGGCACTGAGAACACAGCACGGGGAGCAAGCACCTGGCCACGAGGGTCCAGGGCGCGCCCCCTGCCTCGTGGGCCCATGGTGGCTCCCCTCCACTCATTCCAGCTACCACACACTCCTTCTCCCTCCCACAAACATCACTAACCAGCTCAAACCCGAGTCCAAGCTCATCTTGCTGCCATTTTCGATCTGCTTGCTCAAAGCTCCATTCAGAAAACTGCTTTGGGGGATTGTTCTTCGGTATGTGACTCCTCCAATGGTCTAATTAGTTTTTGTTCTAGTGCTTTATTCATTGCATATTTTTGCTTCTTAGGTTACCCTGTTCTTGAGCTTGCATGTCAATTTATATGGTCAAAAGTAGTTTTAATGCATGATATATCCTCTAGGCACTTGTAGGAGTAGTTGCTATCAATTTTGTTGAGTTTGGTTCACTTTTATTTTGAAGTTACTAAAAAATTCAGAAATTTTTCGGAGGAAGCAATATGTTTAGGAAAATGTACCAAGGTGGTCCTTCAAGGAAGCAAGGACCCAGGCTCGCAATACGCAATGCCGATGATGAACCACCGAGGGAAGCTCATGTGCGGGCTTGTGAATGGCCGTCAGAGGACTTTATGGATCGAGCAGGAATCAAGGAAGAATTTAACGTGTATGTGCGCAATGCCGATCTTGAGAGCTTCGAGGCAGATAAGTGCCGCCAATACCACTATCTCACTGATTCCTTTGTGAGAAGGTTTGAATTTTCATCATCACGCAATTCTCAAACTGTCCTATTTGATCTTTATGAAAATTCATATACTATGGACTTAGAGGATTTTAATACTGCTTGCAAACTTCCACAATGGGGCAGCACGAGTGAGCCTCGCAAATCTGAGTTTAGAGATTTTCTTGCTAATATAACTGTGGGGGAAACTAGAGATATAACACAAGCTACCATAGGGAGCATTCATTTTCCTACTATACATTATTTTTCTCTCTTCATAGGTAGGTGCATAAATGGTAAGGATGAAGCATGTCACATGTGTGTCCCTGACCTCAGTGTTGTCAAGAGTGCTGTATTAGGAGATAAACATTATAATTTGGGAGCTATTGTTGCACGTAGGTTGCATAATAATAGATTTAATGGAGATTTGTTCGATGTAATTTATGCAACCAGTCTAGCTAATATGCTTGATATACCCATACGTGGGTATGATATTGAGTTTCCACTTGTTTATTTAGATTATGAGGTCATGGTTCATCATCAGTTTGTTGAGAGGAACGATCAGTTCCTCCAGTACCGACTAATCTTTTCCCCTGGGACTCTTGTTAATTGGAGGCACTCGTTGTTTCGAGCAAGCCATGGATTGATGCTTGTTGGTGGAAGGGGAGTATAAACTTTACCATTTTGTTTGGGAACCGCCTATAATGTGTGTAGCATGGAAGATATTGCCATCTCTTGGTTTTTATGTTGACAATGAAAGTATACCACTCAAAATATTATTCACCTCTATTTCAAAACCGAGCTCTTGCACCTCTACAAATCCCTGCTTCCCTCTGCGAAGGGCCTATCTATTTACTTTCATGCTGAGTCATCATCCTCTTATTAAAAAGCACCAGTTGGATAGCACCACTATCGTTTGCATTCATTACTGTTAGTTTACATTGAGTATGACTTGACTGGATCTTTTTTCCATGAATTACAATGTCTAGTCAGTCCTTGGTCTTTAAAGGTGCTCTGCATTTATGTTTTGCGGTCTCAGAAAGGGCTAGCGAGATACCATCTTGTTATATCATATTATGATTGTTTTGAGAAAGTGTTGTCATCTGAGATTTATTATTATTGCTCGCTAGTTGATTATGCTATTGATATGAGTAAACTTGAGACCTAAGCGTTATTGCGAATGTGGTTAGTTATAATCTTTGCTGAAAACTTGAATGCTTGCTTCACATATTTACAACAACAAGAGCAAACAAAGTTTGTAAAAGTTTTTCTTTATCACTTTCAGTTTTTCAACTGAATTGCTTGAGGACAAGCAAAGGTTTAAGCTTGGGGGAGTTGATACATCTCCGTCATATCTACTTTTCCAAACACTTTTGCCCTTGTTTTGCACTCTAACTTGCATGATTTGAATGGAACTAACCCGGACTGACGTTGTTTTCAGCAGAATTACCATGGTGTTATTTATGTGCAGAAAACAAAAGTTCTCGGAATGACCTGAAACTTCACGGAGCAACTTTTTGAAAATATAAAAAATACCTGCAAAAGATGAAGGCTAGGGGGGCCACCACCTGTCCACGAGGGTGGGGGCGCGCCCCCTACCTCGTGGGCCCCTTGGAGCTCCTCCGACTCCAACTCCAACTCTATATATTGTGTTTCGGTGAGGAAAAAATCAGAGAGAAGAATTCATCGCGTTTTACGATACAGAGCCGCCGCCAAGCCCTAAAACCTCTCGGGAGGGCTGATCTGGAGTCCGTTCGGGGCTCCGGATAGGGGAATCCGTCGCCATCATCATCATCAACCATCCTCCATCACCAATTTCATGATGCTCACTGCCGTGCGTGAGTAATTCCATCATAGGCTTGCTAGACGGTGATGGGTTGGATGGGATCTATCATGTAATCGAGTTAGTTTTGTTAGGGTTTGATCCCTAGTATCCACTATGTTCTGAGATTGATGTTGCTATGACTTTGCTATGTTTAATGCTTGTCACTAGGGCCCGAGTGCCATGATTTCAGATCTGAACCTATTATGTTTTCATCAATATATGAGTGTTCTTGATCCTATCTTGCAAGTCTATAGTCACCTATTATGTGTTATGATCCGTTAACCCCGAAGTGACAATAATCGGGATACTTACCGGTGATGACCATAGTTTGAGGAGTTCATGTATTCACTATGTCTTAATGCTTTGTTCCGATACTCTATTAAAAGGAGGCCTTAATATCCCTTAGTTTCTGCTAGGACCCCGCTGCCACGGGAGGGTAGGACAAAAGATGTCATGCAAGTTCTTTTCCATAAGCACGTATGACTATATTCGGAATACATGCCTACATTACATTGATGAACTGGAGCTAGTTATGTGTCACCCCAGGTTATGACTGTTACATGATGAACCGCATCCGGCATAATTCTCCATCACTGATCCATTGCCTATGAGCTTTCCATATATTGTTCTTCGCTTATTTACTTTTCCGTTGCTATTGCTATCATCACTACAAAATACCAAAAACATTACTTTTACTACTGTTACCTTTTGCTACCGTTACCACTACTATCATATTAGTTTGCTACTAAATATTTTCCTGCAGATACTAAGTTTCCAGGTGTGGTTGAATTGACAACTCAGCTGCTAATACTTGAGAATATTCTTTGGCTCCCCTTGTGTCGAATCAATAAATTTGGGTTCAATACTTTACCCTCGAAAACGGTTGCGATCCCCTATACTTGCGAGTTATCAAAGAACACAAGGAACATTTGCGTTTGGTTCTTGAGAAGCTCAGGGAACATTAGCTATATGCCAAGTTCAGCAAATGTGAGTTTTGGTTGAAGGAAGTTGGGTTTATCAGACATGTTATATCAGGAGAAGGTATAGTAGTAGACCCTTCCAAGGTTCAGTCTGTCACTGAGTGGTTGCCCCCACCTCAGTTGGAGAGATACGCAGTTTTCTTGGTCTTGCAGGATATTGTCAGAGATTCATTGAGAATTTTTCCAAGATTGTGAAGCCCATGACAGAGTTATTGAAGAAGGAGACCAAGTTCAAATGTACCGAAGAATGTGAGGCCAGTTTTTAGGAGTTGAAGAAACATTTATTTACAGCCCAGTGCTAATTCTTCCAGATATACGCAAGCACTTCCAAGTTTATTGTGACGCTTCTCGCCTAGTTCTTGGAGGTGTACTTATGCAAGATGGAAGAGTTTTTTCATATGCCTCACGTCAGCTTTGACCTCATGAGTTGAATTATGCCACGCCTAATTTGGAGTTAGCAGCCGTAGTGCATGCGCTCAAGACCTGGAGACATTTTCTTATTGGAAACCGTTGTGATGTATACATGGATCATAAAAGTTTGAAGTACATTTTCACGCAGAAGGAGCTGAATCTCAGGCAAAAGAGATGGTTGGAGCTCATAAAGGATTATGATATGAAGTTGCATTATCATCCAGGAAAGGCCAATGTTGTAGCAGACGCTTTGAGCCGCAAGAGTTATGTTAATACTCTTGTAACCGGAGGATTACCTCAAGAGATAGCCGACGATCTCAGAGAACTTTGATTGGAGATAGTTCCGAGAGGTTTTTTTGCAGCGTTGGAAGTTCAGTCTATGTTGTTGGAAAAGATTCGAGAAGCCCGGAAGACTGATAAGGAGATTGTGGAGATAAAGGAAAATATGAGTAAAGGAAAGGCCAAAGGTTTTCGTGAGGATGAGCACGAAAGTTTATGGTTTGAGGAACGTATTTATGTGCCCAATGATCCAAAGATCTGGAAGTTAATACTTCAGGAGGCTCATGACTCGCCATACTCGATTCACCCAGGAAACACCAAGATGTATTTGGATTTGAAGGAACATTTTTGGTGGACAGGTGATGACCCACAAGTATAGGGGATCTATCGTAGTCCTTTCGATAAGTAAGAGTGTTGAACCCAGCAAGGTATTCTCTGCAAGCACTGAAATAAGTGGTAACAGATAGTTTTGTGATAGGATAAGTTGTAACGAGCAACAAGTAACAAAAGTAAATAAAGTGCAGCAAGGTGGCCCAATCCTTTTGTAGCAAAGGACAAGCCTGGACAAACACTTATATAAGGAAAAGCGCTCCCGAGGACACATGGGAATATCGGCAAGCTAGTTTTCATCATGCTCATATGATTCGTGTTCGGTACTTTGATAATTTGATATGTGGGTGAACCAGTGCTTGGGTGCTGTTCTTACTTGAACAAGCATCCCACTTATGATTAACCTCTATTGCAAGCATCCGCAACTACAACAAAAGTATTAAGGTAAACCTAACCATAGCATGAAACATATGGATCCAAATTAAAAACAGCCCCTTACGAAGCAACGCATAAACTAGGGTTTAAGCTTCTGTCACTCTAGCAACCCATCATCTACTTATTACTTCCCAATGCCTTCCTCTAGGCCCAAATAATGGTGAAGTGTTATGTAGTCGACGTTCACATAACACCACTAGAGGCTAGACAACATACATCTCATCAAAATATCGAACGAATACCAAATTCACATGACTACTATTAGCAAGACTTCTCCCTTGTCCTCAGGAACAAACGTAACTACTCACAAAGCATAAACATGTTCATAATCAGAGGGGTATTAACATGCATAAAGGATCTGAACATATGATCTTCCACCAATTAAACCAACTAGCATCAACTACAAGGAGTAATTAACACTACTAGCAACCTACTAGCACCAATCCCGGACTTGGAGACAAGAATTGGATACAAGAGATGAACTAGGGTTTTGAGATGAGATGGTGCTGATGAAGATGTTGATGGAGATTGCCCTCTCCCGATGAGAGGAGCATTGGTGATGACGATGGCGATGATTTCCCCCTCCGGGAGGGAAGTTTCCCCGGCAGAACAGCTCTGCCGGAGCTCTAGATTGGATCCGCCAAGGTTCCGCCTTGTGGCGGCGGAGTTTCGTCCCGAAAGGTTGCTTGTTATTTTTTTCTCGACGAAAGACTTCATATAGCAGAAGATGGTCATCGGAGAGCCACCAGGGGGCCCACGAGGTAGAGGGGCGCGCCCTAGGGGGGCGCCCCCACCCTCATGAGAAGGGTGTGGGCCCTCTGGTCTTCATCTTTGGTGAGGATTTTTCATTATTTATTATAAGGTATTCCGTGGAGTTTCAGGACTTTTGGAGTTGTGCGGAATAGGTCTCTAATATTTGCTCCTTTTCCAGCCCAGAATTCCAGCTGCCGGCATTCTCCCTCCTTATGTAAACCTTGTAAAATAAGAGAGAATAGCCATAAGTATTGTGACATAATGTGAAAATAACAGCCCATAATGCAATAAATATCAATATAAAAGCATGATGCAAAATGGACGTATCAACAGGTATGAAGAAGGATATTGCCGAGTATGTAGCAGTATGTGATGTATGTGAGAGAGTTAAGGCAAAACACCAGAAGCCTGCAGGATTACTTCATCCTATGCCAATACCCGAATGGAAGTGGGATAAACTTGGCACGGATTTCATCACCAGATTACCCAGGACACGATTACGTTATGATTCCATCTGGGTAGTAGTTGATCGCTTGACCAAAGTGGTTCACTTCATCCCTGTGAAAACCACTTACGAGCACGAAGTTGGCCAAGCTATATATGACCAGGACCGTATGTCTGCACGTAGTTCCAAGAACCATCGTATCAGATAGAGGAACACGGTTTACCTCAAAGTTTTGGAATCAATTACACCAGACTTTGGGTACCAGGCTAGTCAGTACAACCTTTCATCCGCAGACAGATGGACAGACTGAGAGAGTCAATCAGA
Organism: Triticum dicoccoides; assembly: GCF_002162155.2. Taxonomy (NCBI): domain Eukaryota; kingdom Viridiplantae; phylum Streptophyta; class Magnoliopsida; order Poales; family Poaceae; genus Triticum; species Triticum dicoccoides. The sequence continues at coordinate 281,846,029 of NC_041388.1, forward strand.
TTCTGGAGGACATGTTGAGAGCTTGTGCACTAGATTATGGATCTAGTTGGGATGATAATTTTCCTTATGCAGAGTTCTCATGCAACAACAGCTACCAAGCCAGTTTGAAGATGGCCCCTTTCGAAGCTTTGTATGGAAGGAGGTGCAGGACACCATTGATGTGGGATGAAGTTGGAGACCGTCAATTGTTCGAACCAGATTTAATCAAGGAGTCTGAAGAGAAGGTTAAGTTGATTCATGATAGACCGAAGGTATCTCAATCCAGACAGAAGAGTTATGCTGACACTAAACGCAAGGAAGTAATATATGAAATCGGAGACATAGCATATCTCCATGTGTCACCACTACGAGGAGTTAAAAGATTTGGAGTCAAAGGAAAGTTAGCCCCAGGATTTGTAGGACCATAACGAGTTTTGGAACGTATGAGAGAAGTGGCCTACAAGTTGGAGTTACCCAAAGGATTTTCAGGAGTTCATGATGTGTTTCACGTTTCCCAGTTGAAGAAGTGCCATGCAGAGATGGCCGATATTCCTCTGAGAGATACAGTGCCCCTGGAAGCAATTCAGTTGGAGAGTGACCTAACCTACAAGGAGAAACCCGTCAAGATTCTCGAGTTCGCCAGCCGAGTTACATGCAGCAAGGTCATCAAGTTTTGCAAAGTTCACTGGGGCCACCATACTGAGGAAGAAGCCACCTGGGAGCGAGAAGAAGACCTACAAAAAGACCACCCACACCTATTTGCTAGCTAACCCGAATCTCGAGGGCAAGATTCATCTTAAGGGGGGTAGATTTATAACATCCCAATTTTTAATTTGGATGTTAATCATTAGGTCATCATATGCATCCATGTTTCTTGCATTTTCAATTTATTTATTTGGACATTTTGATCCTAGAGACCTTAAGCAACTCAAGGACCTTGTGAGGCACTTGGAGGTTTTCATAAAATCCCATTTTTGAATTTTTCAAAAGTGGTAAGTGGGATCAAAGTGATTTTTATTTGAATTTTTTTCTAATTATTTCAAAATAAATAAAATAATGACAGAAGATAATATGACTTCTTCAAAACAGAGGAAATAATGGAAATTTAATTTTAAATAAAAATATGTATTCTATTTGATTTTTATGTGAGATTTTATTTGGTTAAATTAGGGAAAATTGCATTTTTAAAAATTTGCACTTTAGCCCAGAAAAATATTCATATTGTCGTAAATATTAGTAGAGGACCGTGAAAATTGTTTTGGGGATTTTAGGATTTTTGTTTATTTTATTTTGGATTTTTCCGTTTTGGTGAAATTAATTTTTTTTTTAAACCTTCGACGGACTGGGCCGAAGCCCAGCCGCCCCGCAGCCGCCGCCGCCTTTCCCCGTGCGGGAGTCCCACTTGCCGCTGCCGACCGAGTCCGGGCCGGACTCCTCTTCGCCACCCTTGCTCCTTTCCCAAGCCACCTCGCCCCCCTTCTTAAATACCCCACCGCCACCGCCCCTCTTTCCCCAACCCGCTCTGCCGCCTCGCCACCCGAGCCGCGCCGCCGCCACAGCCGCTCTCCGCCGTCGCTCGCGCTTGCGCCGCCGCCT
>NC_041388.1:281847903-281857841 GCF_002162155.2 Triticum dicoccoides
CGTCGTTGCCGCTGCTCCCCGCCGCCGCCTACCGCCTCGCCCCGCTTGCCGGAGTGCCACGCCACCGCCGCCGCCTGCCGCCTCGCCCCGCTCGCCGGAGTGCCATGCCACCGCCGCCGATTTCCCTCACCCGAATCGTTATAAACCGATTTAACCGACCAGTTTTTTTTAATTTGGTTTTTCTTTTAGGTCGGTTTTATTTTTAGGTTCCGTTCATTAGCGAACGTTCACCCGATTCGTTCGGTTAACGAACGAATTCGTTCATTAGTTTATATTAGCGGACGTTCGTCTGATAGATTTTTCTTTTTAGTTTAATATTCAGCCAAGGCCCTAACGGCGAATAGTTTTCTTCCAGATTAGTCCCTCATCTTCAAACCTTCACTACTTTTTGCTTGTTTATCCAAATCCAGTGAAACCAACGCCAAAATCTTCCTCTTGTTCCCCTCTGTCCAGATAATCGACTGGAACCTGATTTTGAAAATTTAAAATTTGGTTTCAAGCAGATTTGAATTTGAACTTATTTTGATCATAGTTTGAGTTTCGTAACTCCGATTCGACTAATTCTTTTTGCAAATCGAAGCTCTTCACTTGAACTTTTAGTTTAGATCTTTTCTTTTGGTTTTACCTTTGCATATTATGCTTGAGTGCTTATGTATGCTATTGTTTGTTCACGATAGAGTTTCCTGAGTGTGAGGCTTGCTACTACGAATCTCTAGGGTTTTCCGATCGTCGGCAAGGCAAGTAACACTTTGATCTTATCCCTTTATTACCCAGTTTTATGCATTAGTTTCAACCCTCAAACCATGAGTAGGATTTGATAACATGTGGGTATTTGGGAAGTAGTTGATGAGGTAGGAACCTATTGTCTTACATTCAAACCCCAGGTATTGCTACGTTATAATTGCATCACTTTGTTATGCTCGTAGACGTGGATTGGTTTGTGAGATTCATGAAAGATGTGAGAGTTATTTATAACTAAGGGAAACATAAGGTGGCTACTTTAATACACATCTGGGTGGATTAGTTATGGGCACCTGGAGCAATCCAGTGTTGTCCTATGATATCCCGGAGAACCCTTGTGATCATCCTATGGTTTGCCACCCAGGCTCAAAGGGATCATAAGATTATTCATGCTAGAAACTTTCGTGTGCAGCCACAAGCCATTATGGGCTCTGGCATAGTTGAGTATGTTGTGTGACCTCTTTTAGTGGTAGGCTAGCAGATGTAGGGGGTGTAAGTGGTACTGTCTACCCAGAGTAAAGAGTTAATGCTTCGCAGAGACTGTGTCTCGGTCATCCGTTTCTCAAACATCATGTAGTGTAAGAAATCCAATGGAGGAGATCAAGTCTTGTGGGGAAAAGTGCGCAAACCTCTACAGAGTGTATAAACTAATCATGGTTAGCCGTGTCCCCGGTTATGGACATCTTGAGTATCTGGTACTTGAATTATTATGTTGATCTCATCACTTTACTTAATTGAAATTGTTGGGTTATAATTATTATTTATGGATTGAGTTGGAGGAGCCTTCTCAATAATTTTATCAAACTTTGTAGTTAAATAAAATATATTCCTTTGTTGTAGGGAAAGACTAGCTTTATGCAAATGATAACCGTAGAGCCTCCACCAGCCAAATATGCATGTAGTGATAGCTGATGTTTGTTCATTGCTCTATGGTGTTATCTTGCCAACATATTCCATGTGCTGACCTACACGGCTGCAAGATATCATGTTGCAGAATTTTCAGATGAAGAGTAAGGTGCGATAGGTCGTTGTCATGCACTCAGTTTTTCTGTAGAGTTGAATGGACTCATTTATCTTTGAAGCTTTCACAGTTATCTTATTTAGATGGCCTTCAGCCATATTATTGTAATAAGTTCTCTGTTGGAGACACTCGTGTAATAAGTGTGTGGTTGAACTCTGCAATAAATCCTCGAGTACTATTTGTGTCAGCAATACCGGTCCAGGGATGACACTTAAGCACAGAGACTATGGTCCATTGGGATCGGGTCGCTACAGTGATGAAGCTGCTAGAATTGCTAAACCCGATATTAAAGATAAACATAGACCTGTTGTTGGCATGCCTATTAGTTCTGTTAAAATTGGAGATCATTGTTATCATGGTTTAAGTGATGTGGGTGCTAGTGTGAGTGCAATTCCTTATACCTTGTACGAAGAAATTATGAATGATATTGCACTAGCTGAGATAGAAGATATTGATGTTAATATTAAGCTTGCCAATAGAGATACTATATCACCAATTGGGATTATTAGAGATGTTGAAGTCTTGTGTGGGAAAACAAAATATCCTACTGATTTTCTTGTTCTTCCTTCCCCACAAGATGATTTTTGTCCCATTATATTTGGTGGACCTTTCTTGAATATTGTTAATGTTGAGATAGTCTGCGAGAAAGATATTGTTACTGTTGGTCTAGGGGATATGTCTCATGATTTTAATTTCTATAAATTTCATAGACAACCCCATGATAAAGAATTACCTAGTAAACATAAAATTATTGGTCTTACTTCTAGTGATGTGGCTCCTAATGATCCTTTAGAACAATATTTGCTAGACCATGAAAATGATATGTTTATAAATGAAAGAAGGGAAATAGATGAAATATTCTTTAATCAAGGGCCTGTTTTGAAACACAATTTACCTATTGAAATCCTTGGAGACCCCCCTCCACCCAAGGGTGATCCCGTGTTTGAGCTAAAACAATTACCTGATACTTTGAAATATGCTTATCTCGATGAAAAGAAGATATATCATGTTATTATTAGTGCTAACCTTTCAGAGCATGAAGAAAAGAAATTACTAAAAACTCTGAAGAAGGGCCGCGCCACTATTAGTTAAACTCTTGATGATCTTAAGGGCATTAGTCCCACTCTATGTCAGCACAAAATTAATTTGGAGCCTGATGCTAAACCGGTTGTTGATCATCAATGATGGTTAAACCCTAAGATGAAAGAAGTGGTAAGAAATGAAATATTAAAGCTTCTGGAGGCATGTATAATTTATCCTATTGCTGATAGTAGATGGGTAAGTCTCATACATTGTGTCCCTAAGAAGGGAGGTATTACTGTTTGTCAGTGCAACAAACCCTGGGTCTGTTGCACAGACTGTGCACAGGCACGGGAACAAGATTGAAGCACCAGCCCAAGTCAGTGTGCAAGAACCCTAGAGATTCGAAGGACCAACATGTAGATCAGAAGGACCAAGATCAAGCCAGAAAAGCAAGGTATCATCAAGAGAGAAGCCTCCCTTGCCGGGAAGGCGAGCCCGACAAGGGGCAGGGCCACCCCGAGAACCAGACAACCAGAGCGCCCCAGCAGGGCCTGCCGGGGCTCACGGAAGCAAAAACACCTCACCGACCACTCTACCACTACCCACGTCGTCGATCCGTGTGGTGTCAAGCCGCAAACTTATTAAGCGGCAGCCATTTCCTATGAGAGAAACCCATAGACGACACTCGTCCTGCGACGTGTCAAGCAAGAAGGCACGGAACTGGCAAGATAGCCCGGCAAGCCTTGCCGGGCAACCAACGATGTGACATTGAGCGGTGCATTTAATGCGCCCTATCAGCCCGCAGAGTTAGGTATGATAGCACTGTTTGCTATCTTATCAGTGTGTAATGACTACTTCGCCATTGTGATAACCCCTTGATCTATAAAAGGAGGCCCATGCAACCGTAGAAAGGGTTAGAAGATTGGATAACTTACACACCCATACACGCGTAGTCACTGCTGCCCTGAGGCAACCCTTGCCGGGCAAGTGTACTACGTCTCGTCACCACCTTTCCACCATCAATCCACCAAAGCAGGATTAGGGTTTTACGCCTCGCGGCGGCCAGAACCTAGGTAAAATTGCCTGTGTGATCTCTGACGTGCTGCCCCATGCTCGTCTCCTCTTTGCGCAACGCGTCGCCCCTTGCCGAACCAGCAAGGGGCGTCTTGGTCGCATAGGTGGCCGTGGTTTCCTGTGACATCTTTGGTGTGCCAGGTAGGGGGCTCGCTTGCGCGAACCTGATGGCGTGTGCAGCACGTCAACTTCATCACCATCTTCATCTTCGACGACACCATCGACCATGGCGGCCAAGAAGAAGACCGGTCCTTTGGCTCACCCATCCACCTTGAAGGCTCCACCGCCCGCAGCCTCCAACGCTGTGAGGGGTGTGGTGGTGCGCGAGGACGCGGACGCTGCTAAGGAAGTGATCGGAGCAGGCGACGCCATCACCACTTCTCCCATAGCGGACGAAGGAGCAGGAGACACCGGACGAGAGCAGCATCAGCAACACGCCACACTCCCCAAGGTACAGGTGAGGGGGTCACTCCATCTGCGCCCCTCTCTCCCACCAATGGGCACAACCACAACAACGGCGCTCAGACGAAGGCGAACCGCCGCTCTTCGGCCGCCCCCACGACGGGCGCGGACACAACGCGTGCACCTCCCCCGGGACGGGCCGACCCAACCGCTGTGCTTGACGGAGCCGCTGGCCCTCGAGCGCCTTCACCGCACCACATCCAGGTGGTCACGCCACAGCAACAGCGGGGGTGCAGCACTACAACCGCTGGCACCGTCAGGAACCGAGCGACGGTACAATCGACTTCATCATCATCCCTGCCAAGTACAACTTCGGAGGCCGTGATGTGCTACCTCTTTTAGCACTGCGTTGGTTTTCCCCGAAGAGGAAGGGATGATGCAGCAAAGTAGCGCAAGTATTTCCCTCAATTTTTGAGAACCAAGCTATCAATCCACTAGGAGGCTACGCGCGAGTCCCTCGCACCTGCACAAAACAAATAAATCCTCGCAACCAATGCAAATAGGGGTTGTCAATCCCTATAGGGCCACTTACGAGAGTGAGATCTGATAGATATGATAAGATAATATTTTTGGTATTTTTATGATAAAGATGCAAAGTAAAATAAAGGCAAAGTAAATAACTAAGTAGTAGGAGATTAATGTGATGAAGATAGACCCGGGGGCCATAGGTTTCACTAGTGGCTTCTCTCGAGAGCATAAGTATTATACGGTGGGTGAACAAATTACTGTTGAGCAATTGACAAAATTGAGCATAGTTATGAGAATATCTAGGTATGATCATGTATATAGGCATCACGTCCGAGACAAGTAGACCGACTCCTTCCTGCATCTACTACTATTACTCCACTCATCGACCGCTATCCAACATGCATCTAGAGTATTAAGTCAAAAACATAGTAACGCTTTAAGCAAGATGACATGATGTAGAGGGATAGACTCATGAAATATGAAGAAAACCCCATCTTGTTATCCTCGATGGCAACAATACAATACGTGCCTTGCTGCCCCTACTGTCACTGGAAAGGACACCGCAAGATTGAACCCAAAGCTAAGCACTTCTCCCATTGCAAGAAAGATCAATCTAGTAGGCCAAACCAAACTGATAATTCGAAGAGACTTGCAAAGATAACCAATCATACATAAAAGAATTCAGAGAGGATTCAAATATTATTCATAGATAGACTTGATCATAAACCCACAATTCATCGATCTCAACAAACACACCGCGAAAAGAAGATTACATCGAATGGGTCTCCACAAGACAAGGAGAGAACATTGTATTGAGATCCAAAAAGAGAGAAGAAGCCATCTAGCTACTAACTATGGACCCGTAGGTCTGAGGTAAACTACCCGCACTTCATCGGAGAGGCTATGGTGTTGATGTAGAAGACCTCCGTGATCGATGCCCTCTCCGGAGGAGCTCTGGAACAGGCCCCAAGATGGGATCTCGTGGATATAGAAAGTTACGGCGGTGGAATTAGGGTTTTGGCTCCTCCTCTGATCGTTTGGGGTACGTTGATATATATAGGAGGAAGAAGTACGTCGGTGGAGCAACAGGGGACCCACAAGGGTGGAGGGCGCGCCTGGGGGGGTAGGCGCGCCCCCCTACCTCGTGGGCTCCTGTTACGTGTCTTGACGTAGGGTCCAAGTCTCCTGAGTTGTATTCGATGAGAAAATCACGTTCCCGAAGGTTTCATTCCGTTTGGACTCCGTTTGATATTCCTTTTCTAGGTTGGGCCTCCGGTTAATAGGTTAGTCCCAAAAATAATACAAAAGTGGATAATAAAGCCCAATAATGTCCAAAACAGTAGATAATATAGCATGGAGCAATCAAAAATTATAGATACGTTGGAGACGTATCAAGCATCCCCAAGCTTAATTCCTGCTCGTCCTCGAGTAGGTAAATGATAAAAACAGAATTTTTGATGCGGAGTGCTACTTGGCATAATTTTAATGTAATTCTTCTTAATTGTGGTATGAATATTCAGATCCGAAAGATTCAAGACAAAAGTTCATATTGATATAAAAATAATAATACTTCAAGCATACTAACAAAGCAATTATGTCTTCTCAAAATAACATGGCTAAAGAAAGTTATCCCTACAAAATCATATAGTTGGCTATGCTCTATCTTCACCACACAAAATATTTAAATCATGCACAACCCCGATGACAAGCCAAGAAATTGTTCCATACTTTTGACATTCTCAAAACTTTTTCAATCTTCACACAATACATGAGCGTGAGCCATGGATATAGCACTATAGGTGGAATAGAGTGGTGGTTGTGGAGAAGACAAAAAGGGAGAAGATAGTCTCACATCAACTAGGCATATCAACGGGCTATGGAGATGCCCATTAATAGATATCAATGTTAGTGAGTAGGGATTGCCATGCAACGGATGCACTAGAGCTATAGGTATATGAAAGCTCAAAAAGAAACTAAGTGGGTGTGCATCCAAATTGCTTTCTCATGAAGAGCTAGGGCAATTTGAGGAAGCCCATCATTGGAATATACAAGCCAAGTTCTATAATGAAAAATTCCCACTAGTATATGAAAGTGATAACATGAGAGACTCTCTACTATGAAGATCATGGTGCTAGTTTGAAGCACAAGTGTGGTAAAAGGATAGTAACATTGTCCCTTCTCTCTTTTTCTCTCATTTTTTCTTTGGGCCTTTTCTCTTTTTTTTGCCTCTTTTCTTTCTCTTTTTTTATTTTTATTTTTCGTCCGGAGTCTCATCCCGACTTGTGGGGGAATCATAGTCTCCATCATCCTTTCCTCACTGGGACAATGTTCTAATAATGATGATCATCACACTTTTATTTTTCTTACAACTCAACAATTACAAATTGATACTTAGAACAAGATATGAATCTATATGAATGCCTCCGGCGGTGTACCGGGATATGCAATGACTCATGAGTGACAGGTATGAAAGAATTATGAATGGTGGCTTTGCCACAAATACTATGTCAACTACATGATCATGCTAAGCAATATGACAATGATGGAGTGTGTCATAAACGGAACGATGGAAACTTGCATGGCAATATATCTCGGAATGGTTATGGAAATGCCATAATAGGTAGGTATGGTGGCTGTTTTGAGTAAGGTATATGGTGGGTGTATGATACCGGGAAAGGTGCACGGTATTAGAGAGGCTAGCAAAGGTGGAAGGGTGAGAATGCGTATAATCCATGGACTCAACATTAGTCATAAAGAACTCATATACTTATTGCAAAAATCTACAAGTTATCAAAGCAAAGTATTACGTGGATGCTCCTAGGGGGATAGATTGGTAGGAAAAGACCATCGCTCGTCCCGACCGCCACTCATAAGGAAGACAATCAATAAATCAATCATGCTCTGACTTCATCACATAATGGTTCACCATACGTGCATGCTATGGGAATCACAAGCTTCAACACAAGTATTTCTCAAATTCACAACTACTCAACTAGCATGACTTTAATATCACCATCTCCATATCTCAAAACAATTATCAAGTATCAAACTTATCATAGTATTCAACACACTCATAAGAGAATTTTATTATCTGGCATACCAAGCATATTAGGATTTTAAGCAAATTACCATGCAATTAAGACTCTCAAAATAATCTAAGTGAAGCATGAGAGATCAATAGTTTCTATAAAACAAATCCGCCACCGTGCTCTAAAAGATATAAGTAAAGCACTAGAGCAAAATTATATAACTCAAAAGATATAAGCGAAGCACATAGAGTATTCTAACAAATTCCAAATCATGTATGGCTCTCTCAAAAGGTGTGTACCGCAAGGATGATTGTGGTAAACTAACAAGCAAAGACTCAAATCATACAAGACGCTCCAAGCAAAACACATATCATGTGGCGAATAAAAATATAGCTCCAAGTAAAGTTACCGATAGAAGTAGACGAAAGAGGGGATGCCTTCCGGGGCATCCCAAAGCTTTGGCTTTTATGTGTCCTTAGATTATCTTGGGGGTGCCATGGGCATCCCCAAGCTTAGGCTCTTGCCACTCCTTGTTCCATAATCCATCAAATCTTTACCCAAAACTTGAAAACTTCACAACACAAAACTTAAAGTAGAAAATCTTGTGAGCTCCGTTAGCGAAAGAGAATAAAAGATCACTTCAAGGTACTGTAATTAACTCATTATTTATTTATATTTGTGTTATACCTACTGTATTCCAACTTCTCTATGGTTTATAAACTAATTTACTATCCATAGATTCATCAAAATAAGCAAACAACGCATGAAAAACAGAATCTGTCAAAAACAGAACAGTCTGTAGTAATCTGTAGCTAGCACAAGATCTGGAACCCCAAAAATTATAAAATAAATTGCTGGACGTGAGGAATTTATCTATTAATCATCTGCAAAATAAATTAACTAAATATCACTTTCCAAATCAAAATGACAGCAGTTCTCGTGAGCGCTAAAGTTTCTGTTTTTTACAGCAAGTTCAACAAGACTTCCCCCAAGTCTTCCCAATGGTTCTACTTGGCACAAACACTAATTAAACACAAAAACCACAACCAAAACAGAGGCTAGATAATTTATTTATTACTAAACAGGAGAAAAAAAATCAAGGAATAAAAATAAAATTGGGTTTCCTCCCAACAAGCGCTATCGTTTAACGCCCCTAGCTAGGCATAACAAGCAAGAATAGATCTAGGTATTGCCATCTTTGGTAGGCAATCCATAAGTGGCTCTCATAATAGATTCATAAGGTAATTTAATTTTATTTCTAGGAAAGTGTTCCATACCTTTCCTTAATGGAAATTGGAATCTAATTTTTCCTTCCTTCATATCAATAATTGCACCAATCGTTCTAAGGAAATGTCTACCAAGAATAATAGGACATGAAGGATTGCAATCTATGTCAAGAACAATAAAATCTACGGGCACATAATTCCTATTTGCAACAATAATAACATCATTAATTCTTCCCATAGGTTTCTTAATAGTGGAATCCGCAAGGTGCAAGCTTAGAGAGCAATTATCAAAATCACGGAAACCTAACAAATCACACAAAGTCTTTGGGACCATGGAAACACTAGCACCCAAATCACATAAAGCATAACATTCATGATCTTTAATTTTAATTTTAATAGTTGGTTCCACTCATCATAAAGTTTTCTAGGGATAGAAACTTCTGATTCAAGTTTTTCTTCATAAGATTGCATCAAGGCATCAACGATATGTTTAGTACACTACTAGAATCAGGTACTTTGCCATCTGCCAGCTCTTTGCCATCAGCTAGCGGACGACAAAGAAGCTCTTTGCCATCAGCTACCAAAAAGCAGACAACAAAGAACTGGCTGATGGCAAAGACCTAATTTGCCATCAGCCAGTTCTTTGCCGTCCGCTAGCGGACGGCAAAGAGGGAGGGGGCCCCACTAACGAGCTGCTTAAAAAAAACCTAACGCCCCCCCCTCTTTGCCGTCCGCTAGCAGACGGCAAAGAGAAAATAAGTGGACGACAAAGGTGGGCGGACGGCAAAGAGAGAGGGCCCCACTAACGTTAACGGCCGCGCCCCACCCCGCCCCCTCTCTATCTCTATTTCTCTTCTTCACACGCGCGCCGCCGCCCCGTCACCCCACCACCCC
>NC_041388.1:281858854-281866675 GCF_002162155.2 Triticum dicoccoides
CCGACACCGACATGACACCCCGACCCCGAAACACCACCCCGACCCCGACACGGCACCCCGACACCGACACGACACCCCGACCCCCGACACCTCCCAAAAAGGTGTTCTTTGGCCTTGCAGAGGCCGACGGGGTCATATATTTGTGAATTGTTAGTTAGGTCATATATTTTTCGATTTTGTTATGAAAAACATCATATCTAATTGTGTTGATTGGGTAGTTTTAAATGTGCAGTTGTTTCATCGCTGCGAGGTTTGGTGTTCGATGACCTCGCCGTGCGTTTGACGAGCTCTGCCCCTTCGTTCGTGGGTGAGCACAAATGACATGTCCTCCTCCCCCATTAATTATTTGATCTATTCCGATGAAACTTGATAGCTAGCTATATATGTGTCTTGAATCATCAGTATGCGTAACCAATATGTGTCTCCCGTTCGAAAGCGTCATAGTTATAAATATGCATGCATTTGCATATTTATAACCTTGATTCTTTCGAATTGTCCAACGCTATCCATGGACAGCCCGAGTATGTGTAGATTGGGTTCGTTTTCCCATATGCTTTGCTCCGGATCCGACGCATAAATTTTGTCAGTGCCTCCCCTATTGTTCTCCGGGTACACATCCTCTCTGTTTATTGCAGAGACGTGTATCAGGAGAACAGCGGGGAGGTGCTGCCGAAATTTTGCGTCGGATCCGGAGCATAGCATGGGAAAATGAACCCAATCTACACATACACAGGTGGGATTAGGACCTATCATTACCTATTAGAGTGTAGGTTGCATGGACGTAATAAAATTGACAAAGTAGATCAACTGATGAATATATACATGGTGAATTACATATATAATTGTTGTGTGTCCAGTAGCTCTGAAAGTCAAGATGAGTGACCGTGCGTGGATGTATACCGGTCACACTGGTCAGAACAAATGGAGCGCTGAATGGTTCACAAAAACCAAGGGGTTTGTGCAAGCCGCATTTGCAAATGGCCAGAAGAAAACCTGGTGCCCTGTTTCCGGTGCGGCAATTGGGAAAAGAAGACAAAGGCTGAAATGGGCAAACACATGCAGAAGAGTGGTTTTACACCTGATTATACGGTGTGGACATTTCATGGTGAGTCTGCCCAACGTGACCGAGCTGAGGTGGATCGTCGTCGCACCGACGAGCATGGTACCGGGATGGAAAACATGGTGCAAGACTATGATGATGCTCGGGATCCGGATGAGGAGATGGAGGAATCTGCAAAGGCCTTCAATGAAATGTTGGAGTCTTCAAAACGTCCGCTCCACGAGCACACTGAGCTTTGTCAGTTGGATGCCATCTCACAAGTAATGGCTCTAAAGGCTCAGTTCAACTTGGGCAGAGAATGCTATGACGCAATTATGACAGTATTTGGATGCTTTCTACCCAAAGGACATGTAATGCCTGCAAACCTGTACCAGTCGGACAAAATCCTCCGTGCACTAAAGATGCCCTATGAGAAGATACATGCCTGTGAGAAAGGATGTGCCTTATTTAGGCTTGACTATGCGGACTTGAACTATTGTCCCATTTGCAAGTCTTCCAAGTATATTGTGGTAGACAACGGTATGGCTGAGAAGACACAGACCAAAATCCCTCTTAGTGTTCTTTGGTATATGCCAATCGTACCAAGACTTCTACGTCTTTTCATGGTCGAAGAGACGGCCAGACAGATGACATGGCACAAAACAGGCAAAAGAACCGAACTAGATGCAGATGGGAATCTGATGATGATACACACATCAGATGGTGTTGCATGGAAAAAGTTTGATGAATTACATGCTGACAAAGCGGCAGATCCGAGGCATCCTCGAGTCGGCATCAGCACAGATGGGTTCAGTGTTTTTGGTGTGACGGCAGCCCAATACAGTTATTGGCCCGTATTTCTCTTTCCACTCAATCTCCCCCCGAGACAGATTATGCAAAGAAAGAACATTTTCCTAACGTTGATAATTCCAGGGCCCAACTATCCGGGGAAAAATATGAATGTGTACATGCAGCCGCTTAAGGACAAATTGCAAGAAGCCTGGGATAATGGGTTCAAGACATACGACGCCTTTAGCAAACAGAACTTCATAATGCGTGTCTGGTACATGTACTCTACGCATGACTTGCCGGCGTATGCGCTATTCGTTGGCTGGTGTGTGCATGGAAGGTTCTCGTGCCCCACATGCAAGGGAGCTCTTGAGTTTCATTGGCTTCAGGCCGGTCGCAAGTTTTCTTGCTTCAACATGCATAGACAGTTCCTGGATCCTCGCCATAAGTTCAGGAAAGACAAGAAGAACTTCATCAGGGGTAGAGTTGTCAAAAACTCTGCACCACCTGCATTGACAGGCCAACAGACCCTGGATCAGTTAAACGCTCTCGAGCCAGATCCACAACATCCAGGATACTTCAAGGGGTATAATACTAAGCACGCGTGGACTCACAAAACATGCTTATGGGACCTGCCTTACTTCAAAGACCTCCTTTGCCCACACAACATCGACGTGATGCACACTGAGAAGAGGCACTTTTTGGTACATTGTTCGGCATAGATGGGAAGTCAAAGGATAATACTAAGGCTAGAGTCAATCTGGAGGCGCTATGTGATAGGCCGTTACAAAACATGAAAGAACCAAAAGGAAAGCAGAACTGGACGAAGCCAAAGGCATGGTTCAATCTTGGAAGGCCAGCTATGAGGGAAATTATCTTGTGGGTGCAACAGCAGTTGATGTTCCCCGATGGGTATGCAGCGAATCTAAAGAGGGGAGCGAATCTTGATAAACTGAAGATATTTGGTCTCAAGAGTCATGATTGGCACATATGGATTGAGCGGGTAATGTTGATGATGTTGCGTGGCTTCATCCCTGAGGATGAGTGGCTAGTACTAGTAGAACTCAGCTATTTCTTCCGTGTTCTTTGTGCGAAAGAACTATCGCCTAGCGTGCTAGAAGAAATGGAAGAGTTGGCGCCGGAGTTGATCTGCAAGTTAGAGAAGATCTTTCCACCGGGCTTCTTTAATCCAATGCAGCATTTGATTTTGCATCTCCCGACCGAGGCAAGATTGGGGGGCCCGTGCAAAATCATTGGTGCTACCCAACTGAGAGGATGCAGAAGACGCTTCACGAAAAATGTAAAAATAAACGTAGAATTGAAGCATCGATGGCTGAGGCATTCATCACAGAGGAGGCGGCAAACTTCGTAACAGCGCACTACGAAGCCAAAAATCGTCATTTGCATAATCCGAAGCCTCGGTACAATGCTGAAGACCCTAAAAAGGGTGGATCCAACCTCAGCCTATTCAATGGGAATCTTGCACCAGCTAGTGTTTCACATCCAGTATCTTTGGATAACGAAGAATGGCGGACCATTTCGTTGTATATCTTCAACAACCTGATAGAAGTGCGGCCGTACATCGAGCAAGTTCTTGGTACATTGTTTCGCAACTTCTATTTCCTTTGAACTGCTCTTATTCCTGGACATGTCATACAGTCGATACATCGCCATATTCTCGTATGGAGCGGAGATCCAAAAGGATTCCGTCGAAGAGTATGAGCTTCTCGCAAAGCAAGGAGGCGGCTATCCCGGTTTCATCTCTTGGTTCAAACAAACGGTAATTTCTATTAGACAATTTCATTTCATTCGCTAATTTGTGCGTAATGCAACAATCCTTTCATATTAAACTTGTAGGCTAATTCAGAGTCTATGGACGCCGAATTGAGACAAGTCGCTAATGGTTTTGACTATATGGTCCGTTCGTTTGACAAGTACGACATCAACGGGTATCACTTTTGTACCTATGGCAAAGAGCTATCTATGGCCGACCGAAAGTCTACAAATTGTTGTGTATCTGCTATCGGCGAAGGAGGTACCGAGTATTATGGGAGAGTTGAAGCAATTTATGAACTTCTGTTCTATGGTGAAAACCCACCGAATGTCGTAGTCTTCAAATGTTATTGGTTTCAGCCGAAGGAGACTAGAAGGACTCATGAACATATAGGGCTAGTTGAAATCAACCAAAGCACCCATTTAGATGTTCCTAATGTCTATATTATGGCTCAACAGGCGACCCAAGTATTCTATCTACCGTGGGCCTGCCAAACTAATCCAAATCTGAAAGGTTGGGATGTCGTTTATGAAGTGCCGCCACATGCTAGACTTTCTCCCCCAAAGGAAGAGGATTATGAACCTCACATTAACCCAGACACATATGAAGGAGAATTCTTCCAAGAGACACGTCTTTCCAAAAAGCGTTTCAAGAACCGCTATACTTTACCCCAAAACATTGAAGTAGACAGCGACAATGAATCCGACATCACCCCAGAGGAGGAACAAGAAGAGCCGGAACAAGAAGAGGTTACTGCAGCGGATGAACTATCAATGCTTGACCGATTACGTCAAGGTGGCCTTGCACATGTTGATGCCAATGAACCCTATGAGCCCATCATTGATTATAGTGATGATGATGATTATGCATTTATTGATGATACTGATCGAGATTATTAGTAGTGTCAGGTATTCAATTTTTTATGTTGTACTTGATGATGATACACTTAAGTGATATACATATTATTATTCATGTCGGTACTTTTTTTATGTTGTACTAATTTCGTTTATTCTTTGTCATGGCAGGTGTTGAAAGATGGTGGGCGCTGGTCGGGAGCGCGCCGAGGCCCCTTCTTCGTCGGCGCGTGGTGCGAGGTCTTCCATTCCACACGCACCTCTCCGCCAAGCGTTGCTGGACAGTATGGCGACACCGCCGGGCCCTTCTTCGTCGACCGCGGTGCCCAGCAGGGGACGAGGTAAGAAGAAGAGAGGAGGTGGAGCATGTGGTCGCGGGAGAGGAGGTAGGGTGACTCTTATGGCGCCTTCCTCGCCGCCGCCCCCAGCTATTTCACCCGAGCACGTGACTGCTAGGGTGGACTCGTCTGAGGAGGAGGCTGCACGGACTCCGGTCCACAAGCCTCCGGTCCACGGGTCTTCGACCCACGAGCCTCGGGTTGACGGGCCTTCGGCCCACGATACCCCGGAGGAGCACATGTCTGGATGGGTTAACTAGTCGGGTCAGCCTGAGGAGCCGAGTGGCCATGCTGATGATGGCGGGGAGCTGAGTGGCCATGCTGATGATGGCGGGGAGTCAACTAATTTTGAGGAGAAGGGGGAGGAGGGGGCAATGTCTACCAGCGTGGTGCTACACGGCTCCCGTCCGTGCCGGCGACCCGCGAGCAGAGGTGGTTGATTTTCCTTGATGGGGAGAGGTAACTGCATTTAATCTTTTTGTACCTTCTACATTCACGTTTCTTCAAATAACTGATGTGTTGGCCTTGTCATGATGCAGGGGTTGGGACCACCATGAAAGTGTCCGCCGGCCCAACTCCGTCCTTGGAGTTCTGATTCGGCAAAACTTCCCAGGGTTTGTCACATTGGCTGGTGAGGGTCGGCTTCCAGAGGTTGGATTGACTTGGGAGCACTACTTGGCTGCCCCGGCCCCGCCGGGTGAGATTATCGATGGTGTCTTGTGCGAGACGAGGGCAGACATGGTGATCAGAAAGTTCTGGGTAATTGCTCCTTTACACAATTAAAAATCTTCCACTAGCTAGTTATTAATTGTACTAATCAATATTCTCTCATTTGATTGCAGACATTCTACAGGTGTGAGGAGGGATACGAGGAGGAGGCGGCAGATGTTATCCATAAGGAGTGCAAGCGCCTACTTCAGAACTTACGGCATGAGGTTCTGGTGCAGGCTGATCGAGACTACTACGCCGGGTGTGGTATCAAGAAGCCCAAGCAAGAGTGCCGCGATAAGTTCTTGAGTAAGGAGCAGTACATGAAGGTAATTATTAAGGCCTTGTACTTACTTCCTTCATTTAGTAATTCATAGCCGTAGCGCTCAAGTTTCTATTTGCTAACTTAGGCCCCTCCGAGATGGTGTGCGGATCGGATGGATTGTTGGGAGGTGTTGGTCAATGCGTGGTGCTCAAAAGAATGGCTGGCCACCCACAAAGAGGCTAAGGACAAATGTTCCCAAATGGAAGGTGTGCCACACCACCAAGGCAGCTCCAACTTATTTCAGTACGGGCGGAACTGGGTATGTGGTTTGCTTCATGATTCATGCAATTCATTCATCATGTTAGCTTTAACCCTTTAATTATTAATTTACTTTGTTTCTCTCTTTCAGGCATGCTACAATAAGGCGGATAAGGTGCCAGAGGTGTACGACCTGTATGCCATGGCCCACACTGGCCCTTACAAGAAAGTCAAGGCATTCTCTGCGTCTGACCTCGATGATCCAAAGAACTTCACCAACATCTCCGCCCACGACAAGCTCGTGCAATATAGAGATCAGGGGAAGGCGAGGAAAGGGGAGGACTTTAACCCGAGCCAGGGTCCCATTGATACAGAGCTGCTGATGATATCTGGTGGCGGGAGGTCCCATGGCTCCATAGCCATGGGAGATGGACTTATCCGTTGTCCTAGCACTCTCCCGGAGATCAAGGCGCGCCAGCCGAGCTCCGCTCCTGAGATAAGGCCTCGTGAGCGGCCAGTCCAACTCGCCTTCAAGGTTAGTTATACGTACTCAACTATCTTTCTCCATTACATTGTGTGCGCTTCCATCAATGATTACAAATGGTCATGTGAGTGGTGTTGCAGGCTGCTATACAGAGTGAGAGAGATAGAACGGAGAAACGTCTGGCGGAGGCGGCAGAGAGGCAGCGGGAGTTGGAGGAGAGGACGACAAAGATGTTCGAGGAGGAGAGGGCACAGAATGACATGCAGGCAAGGGCCATGTACGAGCTCCTTGTGGTAAGTTTCTTCTACAGATTACTTGCTAGTCTTAACATTTGAGTCTCATTACTAAGTAGTATGACTCTGTTGTGAAAACCAAATGTGTAGTCTGTGTGCGAGAAGTCCGGTCAGACCGCTCCGCCGATGCCAGTGATTGCTCCTGGGAGCACAGTGAGTTTAATTTGAATGGACATTACTTGCTAGTCTTAACATTTGAGTGTCATAATGCTAACGAGACATTGGAAATGATCTTTGGTGCAGCTTAACTCCAGAAACGCATCGCACGATCCTTCTCCAGCTACCGGTGTGAGCCAGCCCGCTCCTACACCTCCGTGATCACGGTAAGTTTCTCTAGTGTTTTGCTTAACAAATGCATAAAGACCTAGACTTAGCTTTATTTCCTCTAATATGCTTACCATAATGACCTAGAGTTAGCTTCTTTTCCTCCAAAATGACATAATAAGCTTACTGACCTCATAAACCATCCATTTTACCTAAGTTAGCTCTAAAATGATATGTACTTAGCTTACTTATGTCAAAAATTGCATAATTAACTTAGTTAGCTCATAAACAATCCATTTTACCTAAGTTAGCTCTAAAATGACTCATTTTACCTTAGTTAGCTTATAAGTGATCCAATTTATCCAAGTTAGCTCTAAAATGACCCATTTTATGTAGATTAGCTCCTAAATGATCCATTTTACCTACGTTAGCTTTAAAATGACCCATTTCACCTAGGTTAGCTCCAAAATGACCCATTTCACCTAGGTTAGCTCCAAAATGACCCATCTTACCTAGGTTAGCCTATAAATGATCCAGTTTATCCAAGTTAGCTCTAAAATGACCTAATTTACCTAGAGTAGCTCCTAAACGATCCATTTCACCTAAGTTAGCTAAAAACGATCCATTTCACCTAAATTAGCTCTTAAATGATCCATTTCACCTAAGTTAGCTCAAAAACGATCCATTTCACCTTAGTTAGCTCAAAAACATGGCATTTCACCTTGGTTAGCTCATAAACGACCCATTTCAACTAA
>NC_041388.1:281867183-281899375 GCF_002162155.2 Triticum dicoccoides
GATCCATTTCACCTTAGTTAGCTCATAAACGACCCATTTCAACTAAATTAGCTCATAAATGATCCATCTCACCTAAGTTAGTTCATAATTGATCCATTTCACCTAAGTTAGCTCAAAAACGATCCATTTCACCTTAGTTAGCTCAAAAACGATCCATTTCACCTTATTAGCTCAAAAACGATCCATTTCACCTTAGTTAGCTCAAAACGATCCATTTCACCTTAGTTAGCTCAAAAACGATGCCCTTCACCTTAGTTAGCTCATAAACGACCCATTTCAACTAAGTTAGCTCATAAATGATCCATTTCAACTAAGTTAGCTCATAAACAACCCATTTCAACTTAGTTAGCTCATATATGATCCATTTCACCTAAGTTAGCTCATAAATGACATATACTTCTTGTTCTAGTCTTCTTCTTGTTCTATTCACCTATTTCTAACTTTCTTATTTACCATTTTGCAGATTTCACTCACTTCATGGAATTGCTATGATGGAGTGCTTGCTTTTTCTTTGCTAAAACTTTGCATTGTATCTAGCTTTCTATGATAGAACTTGCTATGTTGATGAAACTTTGCTATGTAATATGTATATTGAACAATGTGTATGGATGGAACTTGATGGAACTTGCTATGTTGATGAAACTTTGCTATGTAATATGTATATGGAATTATGTGCTGGATATGTGATATTTTTTCTATTAAATATATCTATATATGTCATATATATTTTCTGTGAAAATTGTTGGATTAAAAAAACAGAAAAAGAGATAATATGCAGGCTCTTTGCTGTGTGCCACCGACGGCAAAGGGCTCTTTGCCATCAGCAGCCGACGGCAAAGAGGCCACGTGGAAGGCAACTGTGCTTCCTGGGAGGCTGACCAATTTGGTCAGTTTGCCTACAGTGGCTGACGGCAAAGGCTTTGCCATCGGCGGCGGACGGCAAAGAGTAAAAACTTTGCCTACAGTGGCGGACAGCAAAGGCCTGCCGTGTAGTGATGTCGGCTGACATCATTCGGCGGACGGCAAAGGCCTTCCGAAGTTTGTCGTCAGCGGTGGACGGCAAAGGCCTGCCGTTAACCACCTAACGGAGTAACAACGCATTTATTGTCGTCTGCACTCTTTGCCGTCCGCTGCTGATGGCAAAGGCCCCTTTGCCGTCAGCCACCCGAAGCAGACGGCAAAGTAGCTCTTTTCCGAACCTTACTTTGCCGTCCCCTTTTTTCGTCCGCGGCAGACGGCAAAGACCTTTGCCGTCAGCCATCCATGCCTTTGCCGTCTGCCATGGCAGATGGCAAAGTAGCTGATTCCTGTAGTGGTAAATGCTTTATTTTGACTATAAGCGTGAGGAGAATTTAGCACGGATTGCAACAAGGAAATACAATCAATCAAATAGGAATTTTCATAGTTAAATTCCTTGAAATCCATAATAGTGGGTTTAGCAACATCTAGGGTTTTAATTTCTTCAATCCCACTTTTATCAAATTTAGCATCAAGATCAAAAGATTCAGAATTCCTGGAACGCCTTCTAGGTAAAGGTGGATCATATTCAGTCCCATCATTATCAAGATTCATATTGCAAAACGAAGATTTAATAGGGGACACATAAATAACTTTTAGATCTTCATCATTATTTTCATAGGAACTAGAAGAACACACTTTTATAAAGGCATCTTTCTTAGCACGCATACTAGCGGTTCTTTCTTTGCACTCATCAATGGAAATTCTCATGGCTTTGAGAGACTCATTGATATCATGCTTAGGTGGAATAGATCTAAGTTTCAAAGAATCAACATCAAGAGCAATTCTATCAACGTTCCTAGCCAAATCATCAATCTTATGCAATTTTTCTTCAATCATAGCATTAAAATTCTTTTGCAAAGTAATAAATTCTTTAATATTAGAATCAAAATCAGAGGGCATCTTATTATAATTTCCATAAGAATTGTTGTAGGAATTACCATAATTATCAGAGGGATTACTAGGATAAGGCCTAGGATTGAAATTTCCTCTATACACGTTGTTACCAAAATTGTTCCTACCAACAAAATTCACATCATAGATTCATTATTATTTTCAATCAAAGTAGACAAGGGAATATCATTAGGATCAGAAGAAACACTCTTATTAGCAAATAATTTCATAAGTTCATCCATCTTTCCACTCAAAACATTAATTTCTTCTATCGCATGCACCTTTTTACTAGTAGATCTTTCAGTATGTCATTGAGAATAATTAACCATAATATTATCTAGGAGTTTAGTAGCTTCTCCTAAAGTGATTTCCATAAAAGTGCCTCCCGCGGCCGAACCTAAAAAATTTCTAGAAGCAAAATTCAATCCGACATAAAAGTTTTGTATAATCATCCACAAATTTAAACCATGAGTAGGGCAATTACACATCATTAATTTCATTCTCTCCCAAGCTTGTGCAACATGTTCATGATCAAGTTTCTTAAAATTCATAATATCGTTTCTAAGACAAATGATCTTAGCGGGAGGAAAATACTTAGAGATAAAAGCATCTTTGCACTTATTCCATGAATCAATACTATTTTTAGGCAAAGACGAAAACCAAGCTTTAGCACGATCTCTAAGAGAAAAAGGAAATAGCTTCAATTTAACAATATCAGTATCCACATCTTTCTTCTTTTGCATATCACATAAATCAACGAAGCTATTTAGATGGGTAGCGGCATCTTCACTAGGAAGGCCGGAGAACGGATCTTTCATCACATGATTCAGCAAAGTAGTATTAATTTCACAAGATTCAGCATCGGTAAGAGGAGCAATCGGAGTGCTAATAAAATCATTGTTGTTGGTATTGGTGAAGTCACACAATTTAGTATTATCTTGATCCATCGTGACAAGCAAGCAAACTAACACACAAGCAAACAAAAAGCAAGCAGACAAAAAGAGGCGAATAGAGAGGGAGGATAGAGAGAGAGATGGCGAATAAAAC
The DNA here is from genome assembly GCF_002162155.2 of Triticum dicoccoides. Taxonomy (NCBI): domain Eukaryota; kingdom Viridiplantae; phylum Streptophyta; class Magnoliopsida; order Poales; family Poaceae; genus Triticum; species Triticum dicoccoides. The sequence continues at coordinate 281,870,142 of NC_041388.1, forward strand.
GGCAAGGGTGAATTGGGGGGAGAGGAAAACGAGAGGAAAATGGCAAATAATGTAATGCGGGAGATAAGGGTATGTGATGGGTACTTGGTATGTTGACTTTTGCGTAGACCTCCCCGGCAACGGCGCTAGAAATCCTTCTTGCTACCTCTTTTAGCACTGCGTTAGTTTTCCCCGAAGAGGAAGGGATGATGCAGCAAAGTAGCGTAAGTATTTCCCTCAGTTTTTGAGAACCAAGGTATCAATCCAGTAGGAGGCTACGCGCGAGTCCCTCGCACCTGCACAAAACAAATAAATCCTCGCAACCAACGCAAATAGGGGTTGTCAATCCCTATAGAGACACTTACGAGAGTGAGATCTGATAGATATGATAATATAATATTTTTGGTATTTCTATGATAAAGATGCAAAGTAAAATAAAGGCAAAGTAAATAACTAAGTAGTAGGAGATTAATATGATGAAGATAGACCCGAGGGCCATAGGTTTCACTAGTGGCTTCTCTCGAGAGCATAAGTATTCTACGGTGGGTGAACAAATTACTGTTGAGCAATTGACAGAATTGAGCATAGTTATGAGAATATATAGGTATGATCATGTATATAGGCATCACGTCCGAGACAAGTAGACCAACTCCTGCCTGCATCTACTACTATTACTCCACTCATCGACCGCTATCCAGCATGCATCTAGAGTATTAAGTTAAAAACAGAGTAACGCTTTAAGCAAGATGACATGATGTAGAGGGATAGACTCATGCAATATGAAGAAAACCCCATCTTGTTATCCTCGATGGCAACAATACAGTACGTGCCTTTCTGCCCCTACTGTCACTGGGAAAGGACACCGCAAGATTGAACCCAAAGCTAAGCACTTCTCCCATTGCAAGAAAGATCAATCTAGTAGGCCAAACCAAACTGATAATTTGAAGAGACTTGCAAAGATAACCAATCATACATAAAAGAATTCGGAGAGGATTCAAATATTATTCATAGATAGACTTGATCATAAAGCCACAATTCATCGGTCTCAACAAACACACTGCAAAAAGAACATTACATCGAATGGTTCTCCACAAGAGAGGGGGAGAACATTGTATTGAGATCCAAAAAGATAGAAGAAGCCATCTAGATACTAAGTATGGACCCGTAGGTCTGAGGTAAACTACTCACACTTCATCAGAGAGGCTATGGTGTTGATGTAGAACCCTTCGTGATCGATGCCCTCTCCGGCGGAGCTCCGGAACAGGCCCCAAGATGGGATCTCGTGGATACAGAAAGTTACGGCGGTGGAATTAGGGTTTTGGCTCCTCCTCTGATCGTTTGGGGTACGTGGATATATATATAGGAGGAAGAAGTACGTTGGTGGAGCAACATGGGCCCCACGAGGGTGGAAGGTGCGCCTGGGGGGTAGGCGCGCCCCCTACCTCGTGGGCTCCTGTTACGTGTCTTGACGTAGGGTCCAAGTCTCCTGAGTTGTATTCGATGAGAAAATCACGTTCCCGAAGGTTTCATTCCGTTTGGACTCCGTTTGATATTCCTTTTCTTCGAAACCCTAAAACAGGCAAAAAACAACAATTCTGGGTTGGGCCTCCGGTTAATAGGTTAGTCCCAAAAATAATATAAAAGTGGATAATAAAGCCCAATAATGTCCAAAACAGTAGATAATGGAGCAATCAAAAATTATAGATACGTTGGAGACGTATCATGGCGCGATCCCAGCTGCTGCTCAAGTTTCCGCCAGTGGCCGAGCAGATGGACGAATGGCGTGCCACCATCCAAAGCTTGCTTGATTTCGCCAAAGCTGTGGGCTCACAGCGAGATGACCCACCATGACCTCCCCAAGCGACAGCAACAGCTCGTGCGGCTGGCCATATGGAAGGGGCCATCCCCACGGTGTCGTCCTTGCCACGGCAGCCAGCGCGAGCACAGCAGAATCAAGACCCCGACGATGTCTCGATGGCCTCTTCTGACCCTCGAGCACGTCCAGGCCAACGTCAAGCCCCGTAGGATAGGCGGAGAGGAGACACCCACGTCATCATCGAGCAATGCTGCGACGACTTTTGCTGAACCGACGGGTACGACGGCCTCAACATCGATGAGCCTACGCTCGGTGTTGGCGGGTGCCGACCTTTCGAGGTTGGCTGCCCTACTTTCACACGGGATTTGTGGCAAGTCTGTTGGCTGTCTGTTTGCCGTTCAAGCCAGAGATACCTGAGACGTATGATGGGAGGCTGAACTCGGCAGAGTTCTTGAGCATCTACACCATCGCTGTTCAGGCTGTCGGGGAAAGAGATGAGAAGGTGTTTGCCAACTACTTCCCTTTGGCCCTCAAGTCCAATGTGAGGTCCTGGCTGATGCACCTACCGGAGAACTCCATTTCGTCATGGGTTGACCTATGCCATGAGTTCATTGGCGCTTTCACCGACGGTCATCAAGAACCCGGTAGGCCCAGCAATTTGCAACTTCTCCAATAGAAGGAAGGAGAAACCCTCCGTAAGTATGTACAGAGATTCAACAAAGTTCATAGAAATATCCCAAATATCCATCCGGTAGCTGTAATAGCTGCCTTCCAGTCCAATGTGCACAACCATCGTATTCGTTCCAAGATGAACGTACGGTTGCCCAAGACTGTGAAGGAGCTTTACACTCTAGTGGATAAGTGTGCCCAGATGGAGGAGGGAAGAAATCTGCCTGGAGAGGAAGATTTCACCAATGTTGATTCAGAGGATGAGGATGAATCAACTAGTCAGAAGAAGAGCAAGAAGCGCAGTATGAAGTGGAGGGACAAGGCAGTGATGACTGTTGAAGGTTTGGGTATGCCTAGTACCGGCAAGAAGGCCAAAGCTGAGGCCCCCGGCAAGGAAGCTGCCGTGTGCACTGACTGCCGAGAAAGCCGGGAAAGGTGATGGGTCGTACTGCAAGATTCATTGGACCAAGGGCCACGACCTTCAAGAGTGTTATCAGGTTGGGCAGTTTGTCAAGAAGCAGAGAGCAGAGTACGAGAAGCGTGATAACGAAAAAGGTCAGAACATTGCTGGTGGTAAGGGCTGAGGTGGTGAAGTAAACCTCCCGGCAAACCCTTTCAGAACCATGGAAAGCCCTCCAGAGGTCGAGAGAAGGAAACCTGTGATGATGAGAGTGATGGAGGGGATGAAGAGGAAACAGTGAGCAGGAGTTTCAGAATGCCACGGACGCCATGTGCATTGACGGAGGTGCATCTCTACATGTTTCTCACCGCCAACTCAAACGGTAGGCACGAGAAGTCAATGTCGTGGAACCAGCACCAGAGGCCTGGAAACCGCTCAAATGGTCTCGTATGCCCATCATCTTTGACGAGGACGACCATCCTAGCCATACCACTGCGGTGGGGTGTTTGCCTTTGTTGGTCTCTCCCACAATTCGCAACCTCAAGGTCATGAAGATGCTGGTGGACGGCGGGGCCGGGTTGAATTTGATTTCCCCGGCAGTTATCAGCAAGCTTCAGATAGGAGAAGAAGAGCTAGAGGTTACCAGCACGTTTCAAGGAGTTAATTCCGGCAGGAGCCATCCTAAGGGAAAGATCATGTTGTCGGTAACGTTTGGGGGAGAACTAAACTACCGGACTAAGAGGATTGTGTTTGATGTGGTTTTTCTCCCCCTGCCGTACAATGGGATTCTTGGACGCCTGGCCCTGGCTAAGTTCATGGTAGTATCCCACTATTCCTACCACAACTTGAAGATTCCCGGGCCATTGGGAGTCATCACCATCCCATCAAATGAGAAGGATGCCATCATTTGTGTGGACAAGATGTACCGGGATGCGGTCGCGGCAGAGGCAGCTGCAGCTCCCGCCAAGGAAAGTAAAGGAAAGAAGAGAGACTGTAGGGACTCCAACGAAGAGTCCGGGAAGCGTGCCCCCACCGAGTGCATGACACCCATTGACGATGTGCCGGAGTGTTCCAACAGCAAGAGATCCAAGGTCGCTGCACCCCAAGTCAAGAAGGTCCCGGCAGGGCTGGCTGGCGTTGATGGTACTTTCACTATCAGCGCCACCCTTGATGACAAATAGGAAAGCGCGATCGTTGCCTTACTGCGGGCGAATATCGATGTGTTTGCCTCGCAACCATCTGATATCCCTGGTGTTCCCAGGGAGGTAATCGAGCACCACCTTGTTGTCTGCCCACATGCCCGACCTGTCAAGCAGAAAGTCCGGAAGCAGGCCTTGGAGAGGCAGCAGTTCATTGTAGAAGTGATCAAGAAACTTGAGGCAACTAGTTTGGTCAGAGGAGTACTGCATCCCACATGGTTGGAAAATCCAGTGGTAGTCCGGAAGGCTAACGAGAAGTGGAGGCTTTGCATAGATTTCACGAATCTCAACAAGGCCTGCCCAAAAGACCCGTTTCCCTTGCCGCGCATTGATCAGATTGTGGATTCCACTTCAGGTTGTGATTTGCTCTCCTTTCTGGATGCATATTCTGGGTATCACCAAATCTTCATGTCCAAGGAAGATGAAGAGAAGGCATCGTTCATCACTCCGTGTGGTATGTACTGCTTTGTCTACATGCCATTCGGATTAAAGAGTGCCAGGTCACTCTTACAAGGGCAATCCAGATTGGTTTTGAGCCACAGTTGCACAGAAACATACAAGCTTATATGGATGATATTGTGTTCAAGACCAAGGATAAGGCCACCCTTATTCAGGATTTGGAGGAGACATTTGCTAATCTGCGCAAGATCAATCCAAAGCTCAACCTGAAGAAGTGTATGTTTGGTGTTCCCTCTGACAAGCTGTTTGGTTTCTTTCTATCCCATCGCGGGATCGAAGCCAACCCCGACAAGATCAAGGCCATCGAGCAAATCCAGGCGCCAAGGATAGTTAAGGATGTGAGGCATCTGACAGGATGTGTTGCCCCGCTAAGTAGATTCATTTCCAAGTCCGCCAAGCGTGCCCTGTTGTTCTTCAAAATCTTGAAGAAGGCTGGCCCTATGAAGTGGACCCCAGAAGTAGATGCATCTTTGCAAGAGTTCAAGGCCAACTTGTCCTCTGTGCCTACCTTGGTTGCTCCCAAACCCCAGGAGCCATTGTTGCTATACTTGGCGGCAACCAACCAAGTAGTCAGTGCGGCATTAGTAGCACAGCGAGAAGTGGATGAGGCAGAAAGTGAGCAGAGACCAGCAGAATCAGAGAAGGATCAGGACAACAATGAGCACGACAACAAGAACAACCCCAAGGACGCGGCAAGGAAGAAATTGGTGCAGCGCCCAGTGTACTTCGTCAGCTCCTTATTACAGGAAGATAGATCGAGGTACTCTGGCATGCAGAAGTTGATCTTTTCTCTCATTACGGCCTCAAGGAAACTTCGCCACTACTTCCAAGCCCATGAGATCACAGTTGTTACTCGGTTTTCGTTGCAAAGGATACTCCGAAACCCTGAGGCTACCGACAGAATAGTGGAGTGGGCTTTGGAGTTATCCAGCTTTGGTTTGATGTTGGAGAGCACATCAACTATTCAGGGCAGGGCGTTGGCAGAGTTTATTGTGGAATGGACGCCAACCCCTGACGAGGAAGTGACAGAAACAATTATCCCCGGCAAGGAATCGCCCCAAGAATGGATTATGTATTTTGATGGTGCTTTTCCCTACAAGGTGCAGGAGCTGGAGTGCTTCCTGTCGCCCCCTCCGAGGAGCACTTGAAGTACATCGTCCAAATGCATTTTTCCCGGGAAGAAGCCACCAACAATACAGTTGAGTATGAAGGGCTCCTTGCCAGGCTCAGGATTGCAGCTGAATTGGGAATTAAGAAGCTGACCATTCGAGGAGATTCACAACTTGTGGTGATACAAGTCAACAAGGATTATCAAAGCCCATTGATGGAGGCATACGTCGAGGAAGTGGGAGATTGGAGGAGCGCTTTGACGGATTGCAAACAGAGCACGTACCCCATGCAGAAAATAGCATAGCCGATCATCTGTCAAAGTGTGCTGCGTAGAAGCTTCCAGTGGAACCAAGAAGTTTTGTTCTCCATCTCACTCAACCCTCCGTATCCCCAGCAACAATGGCCCAGAAGGGGAAAAAGTTGGACTACGATAAGCCTCCCCCGGTAGAGCCGTCCGCTCCAGGCAGAGACCTTGCCGGAAATAACCATTCACAGCCTGTCAGACCTCCCCCTCTAGCCGGGTCCATGAACCGCACGAACGAGGCTGGTGCTCCTGCAGTAGAGGAGGTGCCGCTAGTCCTCATTGCCGAGCCCCAGGCTCCAACTTGGGCAAGGCACATTGTCCACTTCCTCCAAACCAGAGAGCTTTCCGGCGACCAAGTTGAAGCTGAAAAGTAGCCCAGAGGGCCAGTATGTATAAGTTTGTCGATGACACTCTGTACAGAAGGAGGCCCAATGGTGTGAAATTGAAGTGTGTCTGCCGAGAAGAAGGAAAGGAACTGTTGGCTGAGATTCACAGAAGAATGTGCGGCTCCAACATTGGATCAAGGGCGTTAGTTGGGAAAGCATTCCGAGAAGGATTCTATTAGCCCACAGCCCTCCAAGATGCGGTCGAGCTAGTCACGACATATGAAGCCTGCCAGTTCCATTCCAAGAAAACACACCTGCCTGCCCAAGCCCTTCAAACAATCCCTCTATCATGGCCATTTTCAGTCTAGGGACTCGATATCCTCGGCCCCTTCCCCTGAGCAATCGGGGGCTTTGAATTCTTGTTCATTGCCAACGACAAGTTTACAAGTGGCCGGAAGTGACTGCCGTGAGAAAGGTGACTGCTCAGTCAGCTATCAAGTTCTTGAAAGAATTGGTGTGTCGTTTTCGAGTTTGGGCAAGGATCATCGCCGACAACGGCACCCAGTTCACGAGCCACGCCTTCATACAATATGTTCATGCCCTCCGATGCAAGGTCTCATTCGCCTTTGTGGCACACCACTGGTACGCGTCGGTGCTATACAAACAGTTTTTAACCCCTTTCTATGACAGCATTTGGAACCGTCATCTAGTGAGTGACGGAGATAGGGGGTCCTTCCCACATGACCTAGAAACCTCAGGGATAGGGACCCTACAGTACTCCTACTCGTTTCTGCTTGCATTGCCATCGCAGTCGGTATTCTGTGGTGCTACGTTTACAATGCGTGGCCCATCTCAAACGGTTCACTATTATAGAACGTGTATGATAAGCATACAATCACACACATTTGCTTTTCCCAAACCGTATGCGATAACTAATTAAGAAGATTAGCTAATCGTCATATGAGTGTCGGACAGGATTACAAAATGTCAGACCGTCATAACATCGTCGTACGCAACAACTATCGCACACACTATTATGTGGTGCAACGTTTACGATGCATACTTCATCAGAAACAGTTCATGGTTGTGAATCATGTACAATAAGGCAACTAACACAAACGTTTAGTTTGCCCGCACTGTTTGTGATATTGTCTGACATCGCACACGCTTTGCAAATAGCAACTGTGTGCATGCTTGCACACGTTTCCTCTCTGTGAACCGTCTCGGATTATGGTGTATATCGCAAACGTTTGTGTTTTACCAACCGTGTGTGTGCCGTAACGACCTGGAGAGCGTAATTTCACCGTAATTTAATTGCTGCTATTTCAAATTGTACCATATTTGAATTTGAATTTGAATGTATGCTACAACTTTATTCATATCCATCGGGTTCAAACAACCAAAGCATTATTCGATTCATAGGTACATATGTTCAAGCATTACATAAGAGCCAAATAAAGAATGATGAACCACAGTTGTATACTTGTACTATTAAAGACGGTAAAGAAAGAGGCAAAATACATTCTGGTTGCTGAACAAGGTGAAGTGGAATGCCCATATTGTGCCCTCCACCATGCAGAAGGCACGCACCACTCTAGCCAAACCACTTGTGATGGCCGACCGCCCATACTTCACGGTCTTCATGAAAACATCTAGATAATCATCGTGTTCTAGTAGAAATACATTAACCTTTGCATCCCCACCAATCATGTAGTTTGAGAGGTAATCTTGAGTAAACTGCTTTGGCAACCACTGCAAAGGAAAAAGATTGAGACATTGTCATCTAACACAACTCATTATGGGCAGTAAAAAGAAGGCTGCAGAGTTCTTACTTACCATCCTACAGTTCGATGTTGTCTTGGATAAAGTGTAAACAAATAGTTTAATTGCCATCTTTGGATCCATTTTACTAACAATCTTTATCAGCTTCCTCACTTGATGCTGGTTCATCGATATCTCATTGCCCATACGCAGAAAGGGTTGAAGTACGGATCTTTACCAATGACATATGTACCTAAAAGCACCAAGTTAATATTAGAAGCTAAACAGCAATTGCAGAATGATGTAGTACAACACTCTTTTATAATATCTTATAACATCCAATATACTCACATATTAGATGAATTAACATCTTTTATTATGGGCCGGAAGGAGTTTAGTGCATTCTTACAAATTATCGGCTGATTAACTGGTGATGTATCCATGGGTTATAGTTAGTTTGAGATAGTTCAGGCTCAAATAGCCCTAAAGTATATCTAAACATGAGGGCTAGTTTGAGCTAGTTGCATCTATAAGCCACCCAAAAAAACTATCCAACCCAAGAGGTGCTAATTGGAGCTAGTTCTCCTAGTGCATTTATTGTCAATCTAACCCTGCCATCCAAACAACTCTTTGGATGGAGTTAGTTCAGGGTTAGTCATGAGCTAGAGAGTCTAACCTCTAGCTAAGTTGAGTATCCAAAAAGGGTTGTGTTGTTGTTACTGCTGCCGCTCTTCTATGTATATCTAGACATCATCAGAACATTAATGTAACACTCTTCCTTGTTGCCATGTAGCCTAGGATTGCATATTTAGACATTAAGTACAGTGCATGTTGCTATGTAGCCTTAGATATATTACATATGGCCCTAGTTAACCTAATGATAAATGAGTTGCAGATATATTCAGTTAAAGGTCCGATTCATCGATTAGTCCCTTATCAGCCCCCGGCCTATATGGTAACAGCTACCAATATCCTGAACAGTGAGCATATATAAGCCATGGGATGAAACTAACCTCGATGGAAACTAGCAGTCATTCCCAAAATTGTCCTGTGTAGGTACATCGAGAAGCATGTTAAGCACAACAGGCTAAACATCAAACAAAGTTATCCATGGCAGACAAAATAATCTCCAAAAGATGGCTTCAGTGTGCAGGTTTAAGCACGCTAGTAAAGCTAAACAAGTGGAAGGGTGTGTTAACTGCAACAGGCCTAACATTTAACAACAAGCAAACATAGTCATTCAAACTGGTATTGTGCCAGTCTAAGTATGCTGGTTATTGTTAAATAGAAATGGAAAGGTGTGTTAACTACAAGATGTAGCAACCAAATGTAGTCATTCATAGTGGTATTGTTGAAACTGGTAGTAATGAAATTGAACTACACAGTTCATACTTGCACATATAGAACATCACGTTGTGAATAACTGGAATAAACAAGGCATACTACGAGAAACCAAAGATAGCATTTGAAACTGGACATATGCTAACTACAAAAAACCGAACAATCAAAAAACTTTAGAAGAGGCATATGCTAGATATAACAGGCTTAACAGCAAGCAAATATATGCATTCCTATCGGTATGTTTAAAAATGGATTGATGAAATGTACTGCACAGTAAATAATTGCACATATAGAGCATCACATTGTGAACAACTGAAATAAACAAGGCATACTGCAAACAACCAGATATAGCAATTAACTACAAAAGGGACTCGATAAAACAAATCATGGGTTTCCCCGTGTGTAGAGGCACGGCAAAACAAATCATGGGTTTCCTCATTTGTCACAGATGGGCTCGTTCCCGTGGGAAGAGCACAGACCCTGGATGCGCTCCATGTTTTCGCAGATGGGCTCCTTCCCCTTGGAAGAGCACGACTGTAGGGTGCCCTGCCTGATGTGGCAGACATGCGCTTTCCCCTTAGAAGAGCATATGGGCTCTTTCCCCTTGGAAGAGCCGGAGAGGGTGCCCTCCTCGTGGTTACCATCGATGAGGTCTGACTTGGAAGCTGTGGATCCCAAGCCAGCGTCATAGAACGTGTCCTTCAAAAATGACAAAAGGGGCTCGATGGCGATGTAGGATGGCAAATTGTTGGCAGCGAGCCAGAGGAGATCGACGGCGGGGCCATGGATGAGACCGGCGGCGGTTGAACCTGAGGGGTTGGGGGTGGGCCACTTAACCTGTGACATAGCCTGCCTCAGGCCGTCGCTATCGATGACCTTGATGTCGTAGCCGGCGGCCGAGACATGCTCGCATACTCTAGCCTGTTGCTTGAGTGCCCGCCGCCAGTAATGGTCACTAGCTTCCTCAGTGTCGTCAGGTGAAGAGACCATGATACACCTATTTTGGGCCAGTCGCTGTCGGATTTCGGGTTCCGGCAAAACCCTTAAGGTTCGAACACTGGGGTGCGTGCGAAGATCTCTCCCTCACCGATCACGCCCTCACACACTTCGCATTTTCTAGGCTAGGCACACAAACTCACAACACACAAGACACAACATTTATACTGGTTCGGGCCACCATTGTGGTGTAATACCCTACTCAAGTGTGGTGGTGGTGGATTGCCTCTTGGGCTGAGGATGAATAGTACAATAGGAAGAACAGCCTCCTAAGGAGAGGTGTTCTTGTGCTTGGTGAACTTGTGGCTATCCGGATCGATCCCCTAGCTATGGTGGTGGCTAGTCCTATTTATAGAGGCCCTGGTCCTCTCCCCAAATATTGAGCGGGAAGGGAGCCAACAACGGCCAATTTGAAAGGGGCCAGCTAGTATAGCTTATCCTGACAAAAGTAGTCTTCGCTTGCCAAAGGCTCTGGTGGTGATGTCGTCTTGGGCTCCACGGTGACCTCCATCCTACCGTCCTACTGGTCTTGGTCTCCTTGCACCAATATGGAAAGTTTTGCTTGACACCTCGGTACTCTTCGTCTATGCTTGCCTCCTTAGCACTAAAGTGGAAACAAGGACACTGTGCGCACTGGCACCCGCCTCGCACCCGCCTGGCCTTGGTCGTCATGGCTCACATCATTGGAACCTCGTGAGGTTTGTCTTGCCTTGATCTCTCCGCCCTCACGAGCCAGCCTGGTGAGGCCGCTCCTGAGGAGGTCTTGTGTTGTCCGCCTCATGAGGCTTGGCCCCTCGCGAGGGTATTGAATGCTTGTTGGTGAAGATGGGTCGTACGGGCCAGCTTGCAGAGCCACGCCGTGGGCCGTATGCAGGAAATCTGGGGACCCCCATTCACAGAACGCCAACAGTAGCCCCCGGGCCCAAGGCGCGCTCGGGCTTGGCTTCGAGGCGAAGCCAAAGGGCAAGCGCGGAGCGCTGTGGGCCCCAATAGCCTGCGGCCTTGGTCGACGCGTGGCGGTTGATTGGTCGTGGGTGTATCCGCTTCCCCGTGTAGCCTCGGCAAATGCCCGGCTTGACGACTCCTTGCTGCATGCAGGAAAAAGATCATTATTACCTTAGATCATGGAGGCTGGCGGTTGGCCTTCCCTTGGCTATAAATGGGAGGTGGGGGCAGAGCCCCCATCATCCGTCTCTCCTCTGCCTCTCCCGCTTCTTCTCCTTCCTTGCTCCACTCCTTGCTGGTGCAGTGATGGTGCCGATTCAGAGATTCTCAGCCGCGGACAAAGGCAAGGCTCCCCTCAATGAGCCCGAGCTACTCCCGCCGAAGAAGAGGAGGACCCATCATCGCGAGATGGTCGTGAGGCCGGCGTTGTCGTGGCCGTGGTATGAGAGGCCGCCTCCTGGGTACCCATTGCTATTGTATGCTCACGCTGATGATTCCGGAGGGAGGAGCGATGAGCGTCGCCGCCTGCGCCAGGGCCGTGGCCGCCGTGCCGCGGTGGCGCACGCCGTCGCCCCAGGGGTCCACGCTGCGAACGCCTCGTGCGAGTTCGTGCTGTGGGAGGCAATGCACCGAGCACTTGGATTCGCCTTCCACAATTCTTCTCCGCTGAGATGCCACTGAGAGGCCCTCTCGAGCTTTGGCTGCAGCACGCCGACTGCGACGCCCCGGCGACTGGAGCGGAAGTTGAGGTCGTCGCCTCCGGGAGGATCTTCATGACTCGAGGCTGGGGCGAGATCGCCCGAGCCTGATGTGCGAATGGCGCCCTCGCCATCCACTTCGAGTATGATGGTGCCACCATGCTGTTCTTCAAGGTCTTCGACGAGGAAGGTCGCTTCTTAGAGTGCTGCCCTGAAGGAGGTCGCCAGGACGGCACAGCGGCGGGCGCTGGGCCTGCCGCAGGCCTCGCCTGCAGCTCCTCCAACGACAGCGGCAACTCCCGGTGGTCCAGCGACTCTCCCAAGCTCTTGGAGTTTCCGGAGATGAGCGACGACAACTACGTGCCCCCAAGCTCCCGCCGTGCCCGGAGCAGGGCCGCGTCGTCCAGTCGCCGTCGTCGCTAATTTGGATGGGGTTGGCACCCGCCTCACGTGGCCCACTGTTGATGATGGCGTCGGCGACTGATGACCCACAAGTATAGGGGATCTATCGTAGTCCTTTCGATAAGTAAGAGTGTCGAACCCAACAAGGAGCAGAAGGAAATGATAAGCGGTTTCCAGCAAGGTATTCTCTGCAAGTACTTAAGTAAGTGGTAACAGAAAGTTTTGTGATAGGATAATTTGTAACGAGCAACAAGTAGCAAAAGTAAATAAAGTGCAGCAAGGTGGCCCAATCCTTTTTGTAGAAAAGGACAAGCCTGGACAAACTCGTATATAGAGAAAAGCGCTCCCGAGGACACATGGGAATATCATCAAGCTAGTTTTCATCACGTTCATATGATTCGCGTTCGCTACTTTGATAATTTGGTATGTGGGTGGACCGGTGGTTGGGTACTACCCTTACTTGGACAAGCATCCCACTTATGATTAACCTCTATTGCAAGCATCCACAGCTACAACAAAAGTATTAAGGTAAACCTAACCATAGCATGAAACATATGGATCCAAATCAGCCCCTTACGAAGCAACGCATAAACTAGGGTTTAAGCTTCTGTCACTCTAGCAATCCATCATCCACTTATTACTTCCCAATGCCTTCCTCTAGGCCCCAATAATGGTGAAGTATTATGTAGTCGACGTTCACATAACACCACTAGAGGAGAGACAACATACATCTCATCTAAATATCAAACGAATACCAAATTCACATGACTACTAATAGCAAGACTTCTCCCATGTCCTCAGGAACAAACGTAACTACTCACAAAGCATATTCATGTTCATACTCAGAGGGGTATTAATATGCATATAGGATCTGAACATATGATCTTCCACCAAATAAACCAACTAGCATCAACTACAAGGAGTAATTAACACTACTAGCAACATACTAGTACCAATTCCGGACTTGGAGACAAGAATTGGATACAAGAGATTAACTAGGGTTTGAGAGGAGATGGTGTTGGTGAAGATGTTGATGGAGATTTCCCTCTCCCGATGAGAGGAGCGTTGGTGATGACGATGACAATGATTTCCCCCTCCCGGTGGGAAGTTTCCCAAGCAGAACAGCTCTGCCAGAGCCCTAGATTGGTTCCGCCAAGGTTCCACCTCGTGGTGGCGGAGTTTCGTCCGAGAAGATGGCTTATGATTTTTATCATCGAAAGACTCCTTATATTAGATGATGGCCATCGAGGGCCACCAGGGGGCCCACGTGGTAGGGGGCGTGCCCAGGGGGTAGGGCATGCCCCCCACCCTCGTGTGCAAGGTGTGCCCCCCCTGGTGAACTTCTTGCGCTCAGTATTTTTTATATATTCTGAAAACGTCTTCCGTGAAGTTTCAGGACTTTTGGAGCTGTGCAGAATAGGTCTCCAATATTTGCTCCTTTTCCAGCCGAGAATCCCAGCTGCCGGCATTCTCCCTCTTTATGTAAACCTTGTAAAATAAGAGAGAATAGTCATAAGTATTGTGACATAATGTGTAATAACAGCCCATAATGCAATAAATATCGATATAAAAGCATGATGCAAAATGGACGTATCAACTCCCCCAAGCTTAGACCTCACTTGTCCTCAAGCGAAAGCCGAAATCGAAAAATATGTCCACATGTTTAGAGATAGAGGTGTCGATAAAAATAAAATACGGACATGAGGGCATCATGATCATTCTTAGAGCAGCAACTTATACAATTATTGTCATATGATCTCTTATGCTAGAGTAATAATTCAATCACAATTTCAAATATGAATCATAAACTTCATTGACAACTAACAAACTATAATCTCAGACATTGGAGCAATTGCAATTTATCATAACATAGGAAAGAGTCAATATAAGCGCTTTTCAGCAAGTCCACATACTCAACTATCATATAGTCTTTCACAACTGCTAACACTCACGCGATACTTATGGGTATGGAGTTTTAATCAGACCCAGAGAAAGATAGGGGCTTATAGTTTTGCCTCCCAACGTTTTACCTCAAGGGTAATGTCAGCAATAATAGTTCATGAAAACTCACATCCAATTCGCCATATATACCAGGATCTTTCCAACATGTTGTGCTCGCCAAAAGATAAAATGTAAAAAGGAAGGGTGAAGATCACCATGACTCTTATGCAAGGTAGGAGATAAAAGTAAAAGATAGGCCCTTCGCAGAGGAAGCAGAGGTTGTCATGCGATTTTATAGTTGGATGCACAAAATCTTAATGCGAAAGAACGTCACTTTATATTGCCACTTGTGATATGGACCTTTATTATGCAGTCTGTCGCTTTTATTTCTTCCATATCACACGATCGTATAAAGGTTATTTCTCCCATACTAATAAGTCATACATATTTAGAGAGCAATTTTTATTGCTTTGCACCTATGACAACTTACTTGAAGGATCTTATTCAATCCATAGGTAGGTATGGTGGACTCTCATGGCAAAACTGGTTTAAGGGTGTTTGGATGCACAAGTAGTATCTCTACTTGGTGCAATGAATTTGGCTAGCATGAGGGGGAAAGGAAATCTCAATCATGTTGGATGATCCAAGACAATATAATTTATCTCATA
The DNA here is from genome assembly GCF_002162155.2 of Triticum dicoccoides. Taxonomy (NCBI): domain Eukaryota; kingdom Viridiplantae; phylum Streptophyta; class Magnoliopsida; order Poales; family Poaceae; genus Triticum; species Triticum dicoccoides. The sequence continues at coordinate 281,885,156 of NC_041388.1, forward strand.
TGCAAGAAAACATAACCCATTACGTTGTCTTCCTTGTCCAACGTCAACTCTTTAGCATGTCATATTTTAATGAGTGCTCACAATCATAAAAGATGTCCAAGATAGTGTATTTATATGTGAAGACCTCTCTTTCTTTATTACTTCTTATTAATTGCAATGATGACCAAAACTATGTTTGTCAACTCTCAACAACTTTTATTCATCATACTCTTTCTATGTGAGCTCATTACTCTCCATAAGATCCATATGATCTCTTTGTTTCTTTTTATTTCTTTCTCTTTTCTTTTATTCACTCAAGATCATGGCAAAATAGTCAAGCCCTTGACTCAACACTAATCTTTATTATACATAGCTCATGGACTCGATTGCATAGAAGGATCATAAAGCAAAACTCACAACTAGATCATACTAAAGGCTTTATACTACTAGATCAAGATATTACCAAAAGGATCGAACTAAGAAAAACAGTAAAGATAGAAGTGATGGTGATACGATATCGGGGCACTCCCCCAAGCTTGGCAGTTGCCAAGGGGAGTGCCCATACCCATGTGATTATGTCTCTCTTTTCGAGGATGGTGATGTGATATTCTTGGCGATGATGCCCCTCAGCATACGATTTTCCTCCTCGAGCTTATTGACTTGCTGCTTGAGGTCCATTATTGACTTGGCGATGATCGCTTTCCTGTAACAGCCAAAGCTCCTTGCACCCAAGGGTGCTGCATAGCTGTGGGAGAACCAGTGACACTCTTTTTCATATTCTCATAAGAAAGAAATCTAACATGGGAAGGGATAACCGAGTTTGGAATAGCCGAGCTCTGCAGTTCTCCCATTGTGAATCCAGCTCGGAAGCGAGAAGTGACTTCTTGATCCTCCTCCATGGCATCTATTCTCTTCAAATCAGCCTCCATCTCTTCCTCTGTTGCTGGCCCAAAGTGGTCAACATTGTTGTTTGTCATTGATCTAGGTGCTGGATAAGACATCCGGCTCACCCTGACTGACTCTTGCAAAGACATCTTGCTCTAATCTGCAGCAACAACAACTCGAAACACAAACAGAGGATAATTGCGTGATACGGTGGTCAAAACCTTTGGGAGGTTATATAATGAATTTTTTTCGACCAAAATACATAACGTGTACGAAAATGGAGTCCGGAGAGCACACGAGGTGCCCACGAGGTAGGGGGGCGTGCCCTCCACCCTCGTGGAGGCCTCATGTCCTTCCCGGACTGCTTCTTATTTTTCTATTTTTCTAAATATTCCAAAACGGAGAAATATTGCCATTAGAACTGTTTTGGAGTCGGTCTACTTACCGTACCACATACCTATTCCTTTTCGGAGTCTGAAACGTTCCGGAAAGTGTCCCTTATGTTTTCCTCCGGGGTTACGGTTTCAATAACATTGGTTTCAACATTTATAGGATGACCTGATATATAATGTTTAATTCTTTGACCGTTCACCACCTTCGGATTTGTGCCTTCGAAGTTGTTGATTTTTATGGCACCGGAATGATAGACCTCCTCGATAACATAAGGACCTTCCCATTTAGAGAGAAATTTTCCTGCAAAAAATCTTAAAGGAGAGTTGTATAGCAATACATAGTCACCTACATTAAACTCACGCTTTTGTATCCTTTTGTCATGCCATCTTTTAACTTTTTCTTTAAATAATTTGGCATTCTCATAGGCTTGGGTTCTCCATTCATCAAGTGAGCTAATATCAAATAACCTCTTCTCACCGGCAAGTTTGAAATCATAATTGAGTTCTTTAATAGCCCAATAAGCCTTATGTTCTAGTTCGAGAGGTAAGTGACATGCTTTTCCATAAACCATTTTATACGGAGACATACCCATAGGATTTTTATATGCAGTTCTATAGGCCCATAATGCATCATCAGGTTTCTTGGACCAATTCTTTCTAGATCTATTAACAGTCTTTTGCAAAATTAATTTGAGTTCTCTGTTACTCAATTCTACTTGACCACTAGACTGCGGGTGATAAGGTGATGCAATTCTATGATTAACATCATATTTAGCAAGCATTTTACGAAAGGCACCATGAATAAAATGTGAACCACCATCAGCCATTAAATATCTAGGGACTCCAAACCTTGGAAAAAATAAGTTCTTTAAGCATCTTAATAGAAGTTTTATGATCAACACTACTAGTTGGAATAGCTTCTACCCACTTAGTAACATAATCAACAGCAACTAAAATATGTGTATAACCATTAGAGGTAGGAAAAGGTCCCATATAATCAAAGCCCCAAACATCAAATGGTTCAATAACGAGTGAATAGTTCATAGGCATTTCTTGACGTCTACTAATATTACCAATTCTTTGACATTCATCACAAGATAAGACAAACTTATGGGCATCTTTGAAGAGAGTAGGCCAATAAAAACCATATTGCAATACCTTGTGTGCAGTTCTATCTCCAGCATGGTGTCCTCCATAAGCTTCGGAGTGACACTTGCGTAGGATCTATTCCTGTTCATGCTCAGGTACACAACGTCTAATAACACCATCTACTCCTTCTTTATAAAGATCTGGGTCATCCCAAAAGTAATGCCTCAAATCATAGAAGAACTTTTTCTTTTGCTGCTATGTGAAAATAGGTGGTATGAATTTGGCAACATTGTAATTAGCATAATCAGCATACCATGGAGCAGTATGAGAAGCATTTATGACATTTAATTGCTCATCAGGAAAGCTATCATCAATAGGTAGTGGGTCATCAAGCACATTTTCTAATCTAGATAAGGTGTCTGCAACGGGGTTCTCAGCTCTCTTTCTATCAACAATATGTAATTCAAATTCTTGTAGCAAGAGAACCCATCTAATAGGTCTACGTTTAGCATCTTTCTTTTCCATAAGATATTTAATAGCAGCATGATCCATGTGAATAGTTACTTTAGAATCAACAATATAAGGTCTGAACTTATCACAAGCAAATACAACTGCTAAGAATTCCTTTTCAGTAGTAGCATAATTTCTTTGAGCATTGTCTAGGGTTTTACTAGCATATTTGAATAACGTTTAATTTCTTATCAACTCTTTGCCCTAGAACAGCACCTACAGCATAATCACTAGCATCACACATAATTTCAAAGGGTAAATTCCAATTAGGTGGCTGAACAATAGGTGCAGAGATCAATGCTTTCTTAAGTATTTCAAATGCTTCTACACAATCATCATCAAAGACAAATGGTATATCTTTTTGTAGTAAATTAGTTAGAGGCCGAGAAATTTTTGAGAAGTCCTTAATGAACCTCCTATAAAATCCGACGTGACCGAGGAAACTTCTTATACCTTTGATGTCCTTGGGGCATAGCATCTTTTCAATAGCATCAACCTTGGCTTTATCAACTTCAATACCTCTTTCAGAAACTTTATGCCCCAAAACAATACCTTCATTAACCATAAAGTGGCACTTTTCCCAATTCAAGACAAGATTAGTTTCTTCACATCTCTACAAAACTCGATCAAGGTTGCTCAAGCAATCATCAAAAGAAGATCCATAGACAGAGAAATCGTCCATGAAAACCTCACAAATCTTTTCACAAAAGTCAGAGAATATAGCCATCATGCATCTTTGAAAGGTAGCCGGTGCATTACATAAACCAAAAGGCATACGCCTATAAGCAAAAGTACCAAAAGGGCAAGTAAAAGTAGTCTTTGATTGATCCTTGACTGACACATGTATTTGAGAGAAACCAGAATAACCATCTAGAAAGCAAAAATGTGTATGTTTGGATAATCTTTCTAGCATTTGATCGATAAAAGGTAATGGGTAATGATCCTTTTTAGTGGCTTTATTTAATTTGTGGAAATCAATTACCATCCTATAACCTGTAATAATTCTTTGAGGAATCAATTCATCTTTATCATTAGGAACGACAGTAATACCTCCCTTCTTTGGGACACAATGGACAGGGCTTACCCACTGACTATCAGCAACGAGATAGATTATACCTGCCTCAAGGAGCTTTAGTATCTCCTTTCTTACCACTTCTTTCATTTTAGGATTCAGCCATCGTTGATGATCACGAACTGGTTTAGCATCTTCTTCCAAATTTATTTTATGTTGACATAGGGTGGGACTAATGCCCTTAAGATCATCAAGAGTATACCCAATAGCAGCATGGTGCTTCTTCAGAGTTTTCAATAATCTCTCTTCCTCATGCTCTAAAAGGTTAGCACTAATAATAACAGGATATATCTTTTTCTCATCAAGATAAGCATATTTAAGAGTATCAGGCAACGGTTTAAGCTCAAACACGGGATCACCCTTGGGTGGAGGAGGATCCCCTAGGATTTCAACAGGCAAATTATGTTTCAGAATAGGTTCCTGTTTAAAGAATACTTCATCTATTTCCCTTCTTTCATTCATAAACATATCATTTTCATGGTCTAGCAAATATTGTTCTAAAGGATCACTAGGAGGTACGGCAATAGAAGCAAGACCAATAATTTCATCCTTACTAGGTAATTCTTCTTCACGGTGTTGTCTACTAAATTTAGTGAAATTAAATTCATGAGACATATCATCTAACCCGATAGTAACAACATCCTTTTTGCAATCTATCTTAGCATTAATAGTGTTTAAGAAGGGTCTACCAAATATAATGGGACAAAAGCTATCTTGCGGGGAACCAAGAATAAGAAAATCAACAGGATATTTAGTTTTCCCACACAAGACTTAAACATCTCTAACAATTCCCATTGGTGAAATAGTATCTCTATTGGCAAGTTTAATTGTGACATCAATATCTTCTATCTCAGCAGGTGCAATATCATGCATAATTTCTTTGTATAAGTTGTAAGGTATTGCACTAGCAGTAGCACCCATATCACATAAGCCATGATAACAATGATCTCCTATTTTAACAGAAATAACAGGCATGCCTACCACAGGTCTGTTTTTATCTTTAGCACAAGGTTTAGCAATTCTAGCAGTCTCATCAAGGAAATGAATAACATGCCCATCAATATTATCAAACAAGAGATCTTTAACAATATCAATATCAGGTTCAACTTTAATTTGCTCGGAAGGTGTATAAGTTTTAATATTGCTTTTACGAACCACAGTTGAAGTTTTAGCATGATCCTTTATCCTAACGGGGAAAGGTGGTTTCTCAACATAAGAAGTAGGAACAATAGGATCATTATAAGTGATAGTCTTTTATTCAACTTTAATAGGTGCAGCTACTTTTACTTCTATGGGAGGAGGATATTTAAACCACTTCTCCTTGGGGAGATCAACATAAGTAGCAAAAGATTCACAGAAAGAAGCTACTATCTCAGAGTCAAGTCCATATTTAGTGCTAAATTTACGGAAAATATCGGTATCCATAAAAGATTGAACACAATCAAACTTAGGTGTCATACCTGACTTCTCACCTTCGTCGAGGTCCCAATCTTCAGAGTTGCATTTAATTCTTTCCAATAAATCCCATTTGAATTCAATAGTCTTAGTCATAAAAGAGCCAGCACAAGAAGTATCGAGCATGGTGCGATTGTTATCAGAAAGTTGAGCATATAAATTTTGAATAATCATCTCTCTTGAGAGCTCATGATTGGGGCATGAATATAACATTGATTTAAGCCTCCCCCAAGCTTGAGCGATGCTTTCTCCTTCGTGAGGCCAAAAATTATATATATAATTGCGATCACGATGAACAAGATGCATAGGATAAAACTTCTGATGAAATTCCAATTTCAATCGTTTGTAGTTCCATGACCCCGTATCATCACATAGCCTATACCATGTCAATGCATCTTCCTTCAAAGATAAAGGGAAGACCTTCTCCTTAACAACATCTCCGGGTACACCTGCAAGCTTAAATAATCCACAAACTTCATCCACATATATTAGGTGCTCATCAGGATGCATTGTTCCGTCTCCTGCAAAAGGTTTATCTAGCAGTTTTTCTATCGTACCCGAAGGAATTTCAAAGCAGACATTTTCATTTTCATTTTCAGTAGGTTCAGTAGGTTGAGGAGAAACTCTTTGCTCTACTGGTCAGGGTGAAGATACCCCGAACAAGCCCCTCAGAGGATTACTTTCCATAGTAACAAGTGACAGTAAATTTCAGCACACTATATAATTTTTCCTTACCAAATTCCACCTACCAAAGGCGCTTCGCTCCCCGGAAACGGCGCCAGAAAAGAGTCTTGATGACCCACAAGTATAGGGGATCTATTTTAGTCCTTTCGATAAGTAAGAGTGTCGAACCCAACGAGGAGCGGAAGGAAATGATAAGCGGTTTCCAGCAAGGTATTCTCTGCAAGTACTGAAATAAGTGGCAACAGATAGTTTTGTGATAGGATAATTTGTAACGATCAACAAGTAACAAAAGTAATTAAAGTGCAGCAAGGTGTCCCAATCCATTTTGTAGCAAAGGACAAGCCTGGACTCTCTTATATAGAGAAAAGTGCTCCCGAGGACACATGGGAATATCATCAAGCTAGTTTTCATCACGTTCATATGATTCGCGTTCGGTACTTTGATAATTTGGTATGTGGGTGGCCCGGTGCTTGGGTACTGCCCTTACTTGGAAAAGCATCCCACTTATGATTAACCTCTATTGCAAGCATCCGCAAGTACAACAAAAGTATTAAGGTAAACCTAACCATAGCATGAAACATATGGATCCAAATCAGCCCCTTACGAAGCAACACATAAACTAGGGTTTAAGCTTCTGTCACTCTAGCAACCCATCATCGACTTATTACTTCCCAATGCCTTCCTCTAGGCCCAAATAATGGTGAAGTGTTATGTAGTCGAAGTTCACATAACACCACTAGAGGAGAGACAACATACATGTCATCAAAATATCGAACGAATACCAAATTCACATGACTACTAATAGCAAGACTTCTCCCATGTCCTCAGGAACAAACGTAACTACTCACAAAGGATATTCATGTTCATAATCAGAGGGGTATTAATATGGATATAGGATCTGAACATATGATCTTCCACCAAATAAACCAACTAGCATCAACTACAAGGAGTAATTAACACTACTAGCAACCTACTAGTACCAATCCCGGACTTGGATACAAGAATTGGATACAAGAGATGAACTAGGGTTTTGAGAGGAGATGGTGCTGGTGAAGATGTTGATGGAGATTCCCCTGTCCCGATGAGAGGAGCGTTGGTGATGACGATGGCAATGATTTCCCCCTCCCGAAGGGAAGTTTCCCCGACAGAACAGCTCCGCCAGAGCCCTAGATTGGTTCCGCCAAGGTTCTGCCTCGTGGCGGCGGAGTTTCGTCCGAGAAGATGGCTTATGATTTTTTTTCTCATCAAAAGACTCCTTATAGCAGAAGATGGTCATCGGAGGGCCACCAGGGGGCCCATGAGGTAGGGGCGCGCCCAGGGGGGTAGGGCGCGCCCCCCACCCTCGTGGGCAGGGTGTGGCCCCCCTGGTGAACTTCTTGCGCTCAGTATTTTTTATATATTCTGAAAACGTCTTCCGTGAAGTTTCAGGACTTTTGGAGCTGTGCAGAATAGGTCTCTAATATTTGCTCCTTTTCCAGCCCAGAATCCCAGCTGCCGGCATTCTCCCTCTTTATGTAAACCTTGTAAAATAAGAGAGAATAGGCATACGTATTGTGACATAATGTGTAATGACAGCCCATAATGCAATAAATATCGATATAAGAGCATGATGCAAAATGGACATATCAGCGACGTCCGACACGTGTGGATAGAACTCCTAGGAATTCATGTCCTTTTTTCCCTGTGAGGAATCGAGAAGTACCCCGTGGGGGCATGTAAAGGGTGTGTAATGTCCTTTGTTCATATTATCCTTATTATGAAAATTTGGAAGCGCCCGTCCTCCTGAGGCTTGGTCTCCCCTTTCCAACCCTGCGGCAGCTTGGTGCTCTACGCCGATAGGTCCCGATCCCTAGGCAGGCTGCAGCCGTCGCTAGTATGCCAGGTCGCGATGTCGTGGTCAAGGCCAGGAGGTGAGCGGCCCGAGGTCTAGTAAGAGCTCCTGAGGCACGATGCTCAAGAGGTCCCCTTTAGCGTGCAAGCAGCTACCGGAGGATGGGAAAGGAGGCGACGTTGCTGCAGGAGGGCAGGAAAAAGGCGAGGATTCTATGCCATAGCGTTGGGTTGGTCCGGGTACAAGACTTATCTTTGGCATCCCGGAGCTGGTTCCTTGTGTTGCGCCAGACTTGGGCATCAGCCGCTGCCGGGTAACTAGGTTAGACCCGTGCGAGCCTCCCCCTCTTCTCCATGCTCTCCTGGGTGCTCTGCGTCCTCAGGTCCTGGCCCTCGAGCGAGCTCAACCGCCGCTGGTATGCCAGGTCGCGATGCCGTGGTCAAGGCTAAGGGGTGAGGGCTGGAGAGCCAGTAAGAGCTCCTGAGTCATGATGCTCAGGAGCCCCCCTTTTAACGCGCAAGAGAATCGCATGGGAGAAGAGAGAGTCCGCGGTACCGCCTGCTGTAGTCCTTAGGGAGTTCCCGTAGGTTAGCGCGAGGAGGGGAACAAATATCCGCGGTGATCGCCCGTCCGTTGCCGGCTTGTGGGAGGGGACTCCCTACAGCGGAGAGCCCCCGAGGCGTGTACAACCCCGCCCGACACACGGCTTGCACGGTAGGGCTAGAGGAGGTGTATTTGGGCACCCGTGAGCCAGCGCGGGACTCACGAGGCCCTACCTCAAGGCGGGTTGCGTCTGGTCTTGATTCTTGTTCGCTGTGTTGGTCCTGTGAGGTGGTCAGACAACCTGCGCCGAACGAATCTGCTGCGAGGGGCGATAGAGCTCAGCCATTGGATTTATCGGCGCTGCAGGGACGGGCCCGAGCACAGACGCCGTGCCTAACCCTCTCACACGAAGTCTCCTGAAGAAAGACGACCGGCGCACGGCTCCCATGGTGGGTGACAATCAAGCAGGTGATAACCATAGATAGATTATGCATGGAAAGCAAACATGCCACTGGGTGAGGCCCAAGCGGCTTGGGGATGATGCAGCCCGAGGGGCGCTCCCAGCAAGGTAAGCTAAAGACATGAAAAAGAAAGGATACATGCCACAGGGACGGACCCACGCGGCTTGGGAATGATGCAGCCCTGGGGGCACTCCCATATAAATAAACTTGGAAAGTGTCACCTGGTTCCATTGATGAAGGGGTGTTGAGGCAGCTGAAGGCACGCGGCGAAGGGGTTGCTCCTCACGAGCCACCGGGGCCCTGAGCCTCGGGAGGCTCTGGGGATCCAGGTGGTTCCTTGAGGACCGTCGCCATCTCCGCCAGGACTGCGTGGTGCCTGGCCTCCTGACCCGCCATGACGCTCCACAGATTGCGCTGGAAGGCAGCGGCCACGCTCGGCAGGCCGAACGACATGTGAACGTAGCTGCGAGGTGGACCTTCACAGCACCCAACACGCGAAGGCCAGAAGCGCTCCTAAGATGCAGCTCGGTTGAGCCATGGTATGTCGATGCAGACGCGCAGCTCACCACGCTCACCTGGGTGGGGAGCAGCGCCAGGTGGGCGACAGTCGCCACGTATTGCTCTTGCTTCCTGAAACTTCTGAGATACCTTGGTGATGACTCTTGGGCACCGGGCAGTCTTCGCCCAGTGTCCTCTCGAGGGAGACGTGTCGTGAAGCACGCCTCCAAGTGGTGCCCGAGCACCTCCCCGCGACACTGGCAAGGTCTGAGGCCCTTCCGAAGAGATCTCCCGAGCCTTGCCCGAGGAGGGCACCGGGCGCGCCTTCCTATGCGATAGAGGGAGGCGCCCCAGGCACAGGCGATGATCCTGACGAGGTACCACTTGCGGTGCTGCCCTCCCGAGGTCTGGCACGGAGTTGCTGCTTCTTCTTCTTGGGAAAAACCTCAGGAGGGTATCGAGTTGCATTGTTGTCGGGGTCTTCGATTGATGCTACTTGGAAGGCACGCTCGAGGGAGCACACCGCATCTCTTTCTTCGCAGGGGACTGGGATGATCCCGCCGCTCCCTGGCATCTTGAGGATGTTGTAGCCATGGTGCGTCACTGCCATGAACTTGGCCAGGGCTGGATACCCGAGGATGGCACTGTACGGCAGATGGATGTGTGCCACGTCGAAGTCGATGAGCTCAGTGCGTTAGTTGTTGTGTTCTCCAAAGGTGACTAGGAGGCGGACCTGACCTATCGGCATGGTGGAGCCGTCGGTCACTCCTGAGAAAGGCTTGGTAGGCTGAAGCTAATCGTATGGCACTTGAAGGTTGTAGAACGTCTCGACGGACAGGACGTTGAGCCCTGTGCCGCCGTCGATGAGGGTCTTGGTGACTTGCACGTTGCTGATGACGGGTGAACAAAGCATTGCGAGAGTGCCAGCGGTAGCCGTACACTTGAGCTGATCCGCCGAACTGAAAGTGATGGCACACTTGGACCACCTGAGCAGGCGAGTGGCCTCGAGCTTGGGGAGGACCGTGTTCACCTCGCGAGCAAACTGCTTGAAGATACACTGTGAGGCTAGGGCTTGAGCTCTGCCCAAGATGCAGGCGATAGCACGTGGCTCCTGGAAGCCCTCAGCCCCCTCGTCTTGATGCTGGTCGTCGTTCCTTCTTGGAGGTGGTGGTAGCGGAGGAAGACCGGGGTTGCCCTGAGGGCGATCCTCGCGAGGCTGATCCCTCCAGGCGCCCTCGCGAGGCTGATCTTGCCAGCGGTCCTCACTAGGTCGGTTGCACCACTCCTAGCGTGGGCCATGGTCGTCCCAGCATCCTCGGCCACGTCCTCCTCCTCGGTCATAGCCTCGGTCGTTGCTCTCGGGGCGTCGACCGAAGCGTCCGTCGCGAATGGCCTTGAGCTCTTGACAATGTTGGTGTTGTGGTTGTGCATGTTGTGGAAGGCGCAGAACGGTCGACTGCCTTTGGATGACTCAGGCTGGTCCCTACCGCGCTTCGCGTCCGGCTCCACCGCGAGCACGGCGACTCCCTTGCACTTCACGTCCTTGGCCTTGGATTTCTTCTCCTCCGGGTCGGCAGCTGGGAGCTCGAGGAGGGAAAGGCGCCCTTCCTCAGCCCTTGCGCACTTGGTCGCCAGGTTGAACAGGTCTAGGGATGTGCACAACTCCTCGTGGATGGCGAGCTCCTCCTTCATCTTGATGTCATGGGCGCCGTCAGAGAACACAGAGATGATGGCCTCGTCTGTCACCTTGGGGATCTTGAGGTGAACGTTGTTGAAGCGCTGGATGTACTTCTGGAGGGTCTCTCCCAGTTGTTTCTTGATGCAGTGTAGGTCACCCGTGGCTGGAGGGCGGTCGCGAGTGCCCTGGAAGTTGGCGACGAAGCGGTCGCGCATCTCGTTCCAAGAAGAGATGGAGCCCGGAGGCAGGTTTAGGAGCCACGAATGAGCGCCATCTTTGAGAGCCATAGGGAACCAGTTCGCCATGACTTTCTCATCGCTGTTGGCCGCCTCGATGCTCAGCTCATAGAGCTGCAAGAACTCTACGGGGTCAGGGGTGCCATCGTAGAGAGGAGGCAGATCTGGCTTGAACTTGCCTGGCCACGCGACGCTACGCAGCTCGGGGGTCAAGGTGCAGCAGTCGGTCGTAGTCACCGGGACCCGCCGTGGAGGCGGAGCCTGGTCTTGGCGCCCCCGCGCTACCACGGCAAGCGGCGCATGGCCCTGCCGCGGCAAGCGATCCTGATGCTGCGCCGCGGGGAGCGGTGGAGCCTTCTCTTGTGGTCGAGGAACTTCTTGACAGCTTCTTTCTTCACGCGCGGGCCCTTGGCGCAGTGGGTCACGCCGCGAAGCCGCGCGCCTTGGCGCCAGGGCGCCATCTTGGTGCAGGGATGGTGGAGGTGCTGCGTGAGCTACGTCGCTCGTAGCTGGAGGTGGACGACGCAGCGAGAGGGACGGTGTAGGGGAGCCCCCTGCGGTGCTAACGAGCTCGGCGATGTGGTCCAGGCAGTCCTCATAGAGGTCGTCGACTGGGTGGTAACACAGGAGCTCGCGCGCCGTGAGTAGCGCGGCCCGCACGTCCGTGGGAGCATGATGAGCGTGAGACGAGGAACCGGCGGGGGTCAACGATGGAGTGGCGGTGCAGCCGTCCCACCGCACCGAGGGGTGCAACGAGGATGCTTGCTATTCGTTCCATGCCGGGCCGGTGGCGGCGTTGGCAGCGGGTGACGGAGAACGATGGGGAGGCCCACCGACAGGAGCCGTCTGGGCGACGCGGGCGGCGAGGGCGGACCGGCGCTCAGCTCGGGCGCGACGAGCGTCCGACATGGTTCCGACGAAGCGGTGAAACACGGAGCAAAGGAAGGAAAGCTTCGGTGCACCCCTACCTGGCGCGCCAAATGTCGGATTTTGGGTTCCGGAAAAACTCTTAAGGTTCGAACACTTTGGTGCATGAGAAGATCTCTCCCTCACCGATCATGCCCTCACACACTTCGCGATTTCTAGGCTAGGCACACGAACTCACAACACACAAGACACAAGATTTATAGTGGTTCGAGCCACCGTTGTGGTGTAATACCCTACTCCAGTGTGGTGGTGGTGGATTGCCTCTTGGGCTGAGGATGAATAGTGCAAGGGGAAAAACAGCCTCCTGAGAAGAGGTGTTCTTGTGCTTGGTGAACTTGTGGTTGTCCGGATCGATCCCCTAGCTATGGTGGTGGCTAGTTCTATTTATAGAGGCCCTGGTCCTCTCCCCAAATATTGAGCGGGAAGGGAGCCAACAATGGCCAATTTGAAAGGGGACATCTAGTACAGCTTATCCTGACAAAAGTAGTGTTCGCCTGCCAAAGTCTGTGGTGGTGACACCGTCTAGGGCTCCATGGTGACCTTCGTCCTGCCGTCCTGCTGGTCTTGGTCTCGTTGCACCCATATGGAAACCTTTGCTTGACGCCTCGGTACTCTTCGTCTGCGCTTGCCTCCTTAGCACCAAAGTGGAAACAAGGACACTGTGTGCGCTGGCGCCCGCCTAGCACCCGCCTGGCCTTGGTCTTCATGACTCACGTCACTGGAACATCGTGAGGTTTGTCTTGCCTTGATCTCTCCGCCCCTCATGAGCCAGCCTGGTGAGGCCGCTCCTGAGGAGGTCTTGTGTCGTCCGCCTCGCGAGGCTTGGCCCCTCGCGAGGGTCTTGAATGCTTGTTGGTGAAGATGGGCCATACGCGCCCTCTTGTAGAGCCACGCCGTGGGCCGCAGGCAGGCAAGTCTGGGGACCCCTGTTCCCAGAACACCGACAGTCACTCCTCGAGCTCCACGGGAAGCGTAGCTAGGCTTAGGCTGCAAAGCTCTGGAGTGGGGGTGGGGATGGGGATCTGTGGGAAAGGGGGCGTTTGGCAGGCGTCATCTAATAAACTTCGGGCGGTATGGAGATCGGTGGGTAAGCTACACAGGCAAACCGGCAGATGTTGACAAGGCAGGCCTTGCGGTGGCGGCGGAGACCTTACTAGGGTTTTGAGCGAGGGAGGGTGTGTGTGTGTGTGTGTGGAGGGGGTGGGGGTGTTTGAGGAAATGGCGCGGGTACTGAAAATTTTACTATGCGGGAGTGAAACACGGGAGTGAAATTGAAAATTTTGATGATGGTGCATCGCACACGGTCCAGAGATAACAATCGTGTGTTATGAAACAGAAAAACCCTCGAGTCGGGCAGATATTTTCGAGTGATGCAGGCGGGATTGGGAACAAGAAACATCGCACACGGTATGGAGATAACAACCGTGTGTTATGAAACAGAAATACCCTCGAGGCGGGCATATATTTTCTAGGGATGCAGGCGAGTAGATATTTTTGAGAGGGGAAGCCTCATGGAGCCCAATGTACTGTGCGGATGTGTGCGTGACAGGGGCACCGGCGTGGCACACGGTTAGTTTGAATGAACAATGTCTGTTGTGTCATCCGACTTGTCTAATGTTCACAAATTTGGGAAAAAAATGACGCAGAAGAGGGTCAGAACACGAACACACTTGCATGTGGACCAAATTTATGTATGAAAAGGGTGGTTTGATTCTCGAATACCAAATGCAACTTCGATGTGGTACCTATCTCGCAAAGCGCACGGTATTGCTTGCCCCCACCCCTCCTTGTGTCGGCACGAAGGGAATCCTAAGCTATGAATGCATGCCCCCTCCCCCCAACCGAGGTTCACCTAGCAAAGTGCGAAGTAGCTAGCAGCGCCCCCTCCCTTGTGCCGGCACGAAGGGAATCCTAAGCTATGAATGTGTGCCCCCCAACCGAGGTTCACCTAGTAAAGTGTGAAGTAGCTAGCAGCCCCCC
>NC_041388.1:281899690-281914613 GCF_002162155.2 Triticum dicoccoides
GCAGCTAGCAGCAACCCCCGCCCTCGTGTCTCCATGAAGGGAATCCTAAGCTATGAACGCATGCGCCCCCCCAACCGAGGTTCACCTAGCAAAGTGCGAAGTAGATGCCCCCACATACAAACTTTCAGTCGGCGGGCCAGAGAGGCATATCTCACCAAGATGGATCATAAAACGGATCAGGAATAATCCTCCTTGGTCGTACAACCTCTCTCTTGTTGTTGGCCAAAGTGATGGCCTCCATGCGACCCCGGGGATGGGCTAGCTCGCCAATAATCACGCAAGTACCTAGTCCCCGAAGACAACCACTGCATGCGTGTGGCCCAAACATATGTATGGAGAGGTGTGTTTTTCAGTAACAATGGAACAACTTTGATGTGGCACCATGATTTCAAACTAGAAATCCCCACACCGAGTGAGGGTTAGGTTCACGATGCATATTTATGTTACACCACACTTCAAGCCAACAACGGGGATTCATGCATGCATGCGTGCATAGTATATGCGCTCAAACTTAATTAGGTATGACTCTCACCATGACCTATACTACGATAACACGAACCAAATGAAGAATCCGCCATGGTAACCTATCTTGTTATCGGTCAAGGTGATCATGGTTGTGCGCTCGGGCCCACGAATATATAGGCTTGTCGCCGATAACCACGCGATGGAGTGTACCGTTCGAAGGCAACCACTACATGCATATGTATGGAGGCGATGTGTGCATGCATGTTTGAATACCATTTCACAACATTGATGTGGCGCGTGCGTTAAAAATCGTACACTAGCTCCCCACACAAAGTGAGATCAGTTCATGATGTGTCATTGTACTAGCCACTTCGACTCGATGGGAGGGATTCATGCATACACATGCATGTGTGCGTGCTCAAAATGTATCATGCGTGTCATCCCAGAGCATGACCTATATATATACCGTATTACAAGCAAAAAAATAACCCCCTCCTAAGTCAAATTAACCTCTCTTGTGTTGTCAGGCAAAAAGTAGTGATAGGCCAAGCGGGCCCACAGATGGAAAGCATCGATATCGCTGATAACCGCTTAAGTGGGTGCGAGAGGACAACCACCACTGCTTTGCATGTGGTCCAAAGATATATATGTTGAATACCAAAAATGCACAACTTTGATGTGCCACATGCCTCAAAGACCGTAAACCATGCACCCACACAGACCGAGGTTCATGAAGCGTACTACATATGATGGTCCCCCTCCCCCCTCTTTACTGCATACTATATGCTCCTGCCGTAATATGTATAACCCAAAAGAATCCTCATCAATGGTGAAATTAATTAACCTCTCCCGATGTAGGTCAAAGTGATGCATGCATGCATCGATGATGGCCTCATGGGCTCACAAATGGAAGCGTCACACGTGAGTGTCCTAGCTAGGATAACCACCGCATGCATGCATGTGGCCCAAAGAGGTGTTTTGTGATGTTAGAATAGCCAATTTCACAATTTTGATGTGGTACGTTCCTCGGAAACCGAAAAGTCCCGATAATGAGTGAGGTGTAATTGTTCACGAACGCGTACGTATATTATATATGCTAGTCCCCTCCCACCTCTTCGACCCATACTATATACCACCACAACACAAACAAAAAAGATTCTACCTTGCTAGTCAAATTAACCTCACTGCCGGCTGTTCGTCAAAGTGATGGACGACGACCTCGCGGGACCACAGAAAGCGTCACAGGCGACTACCGAGTGTCATGTAGGACAACCATCGACTTCATGTGGCCAAAACATGTATGTATAAAAGGGTTTTGTAATGTTTTAAATAATGAATTCACGACTCTGATGTGGCACCGGCCTGCCTAACAAAACGGCCAACCCACACGGTGGCTCACAACTTGTAGTGTACTGTGAGCCACCCACCACCCCCAGACGCGCACACACACACACCGTGAATCCACCGCAACTACGATGCATGTTAAATTAATTATCCCGCGGTGAACATATGTTAATTACCAAAGGAGGGACATCTTAATTACCGCCGGCGAGTTATCGCTGCACCCTGACATCATCGACGGCATTGAGCTTCCACAGCCGGAGGTGGATTTCCACACCGACTCTGGTGACAACTCTGACGATGACTCCGATGACCACTCCGGCGACGACTCCGACGACGACGGATAGCTGGTTAGTCATCTATACCCATTTATGTGTCAAATAGATCATAGGGTTTCTCTGGTTACTCCTGCCTCCCCCTTTTTGGAATAGAAATCCTATGATTATGTTCTCCCAATCCATGAAATCTGATTAAGTTTCGTTAGATCCGTGTAGTGTATTGATTGTTTGAATGGTACAAGTGATAAGTGATTAGTTGTTTCATCTGCGAAAATGATTTCTGCTAGTAATCTGACTAGGGTTAGTGTTCGTGCTAATAATTCCTAGCCAGGACTTGACAATTGATTTTGAATGACCTACATATGTTTGTGCCATTATTTTCTTCAAGATTGGTCTGTACATAGACGATTGTGCTTAAAAATCAAACCATAATCTCTGGATATGTATAAATAAATAGCCACAAATTCCTAATCCTACTTCACGGCACGTAATCATTGATTTGATGCCACATTTGTTTTACTATTTGTATAGGTGTTGTCTGACGATGTGGACAACGAGGATGAAGATGTCCAAAGGAGGTACTGAAAGTGCAAATATCCCTGGGTGGTTTTGGTAATTCCTAACAACATATAGCTCACTGAGCTAATGCTATTTCAAGATAAATATTTCAGGAAAGCTCAATGATTGGCATGGCATGGATTAGAAATGTGGACCCCTCAAAATGCTAAGGACAAAAGATTGGCTCAAGCTCTAAAGCTCAAGACTCTACATTTTTACCTTTTAGTGATCCAAGATCACATTGAGTCCATAGGAAAAGCCAATACTATTAAAAGGGGGTGAGGTGTTGCTTAATGGGTTACTTGCTCAAGATGCTTACTGATATGCTCCAAAACCCTCAACCACCTTCTCATATCCACATATGTCCCAAACCAAAAGTCAAACTCGGCCCCACCGAAACTTTCTATCCGGCACAACCGAGTTTAGTTGACATAGCCACTGCCAGAAAACCCTAGTCTTTTCGGTCTCACCGATAGGGATCTCGGTCTCATAGAGATGGGATTGAAAACTCTCTGTTTCCCTTCGTAACATTTTGGTCCAACCGAAATGAGTGATCGGTCCCACTAAGTTCTCAATGCAAACTCTCTGTTTCCCCTTCGTATCGTTTCGGTCTCACCAAGACGAGTGAATCGGTCCCACTGAGTTTGCCTGACCAGCTCTCTGGTTAGCTTATTACCAAATTCGGTCCCACTGAGTTTGGTGATTTGTGTGTAACGGTTAGATTTTGTGTGGAGGCTATAAATACCCCTCCGCCCACTCTTCATTCGTGAGGAGAGCCATCAGAACATGCCTACACTTCCATCATACATTTTCTGATAGAGAACCACCTACTCATGTGTTGAGGTCAAGATATTACATTCCACCCATATGAATCTTGATCTCTAGCCTTCTCCAAGTTGCTTTCCACTCAAATCATCTTTCCACTAAATCCAAATCAGTGAGAGAGAATTGAGTATTGGGGGAGACTATCATTTGAAGCACAAGAGCAAGGAGTTCATCATCAACACACCATCTATTACCTTTTGAAGAGTGGTGTCTCCTAGATTGGTTAGGTGTCACTTGGGAGCCTCCATCAAGATTGTGGAGTTGAACCAAGGAGTTTGTACGGGCAAGGAGATCACCTACTTCATGAAGATCCACCCTAGTGAGGCAAGTCCTTCGTGGGCGATGGCCATGGTGGGATAGACAAGGTTGCTTCTTCATGGACCCTTCGTGGATGGAGCCCTCCGTGGACTCGCGCAACCGTTACCCTTCGTGGGTTGAAGTCTCCATCAACGTGGATGTACGATAGCACCACCTATCGGCACCACGCCAAAAATCACCGTGTCGACATTGCGTTTGCTCCTTCTAAACTCCTCCTTTTACCTTCATATGCAATGTTTTACATTCCGCTGCTATACTCTTAGACTTGCATGTGTAGGTTGTTTACTTGACTAGTGCTAAGATTCTAAAATCTGCCAAGACTTAAAATTGGGAAAAGGCTAGATTTTTATTTGGTCAAGTAGTCTAATCACCCCCCCCCCCTCTAGACATACTTTCGATCCTACAGGTACAAGAGCCAAATCCCGAGGGAGCTTTATGCGGGAATGCATAACAAGCGTATTAGGACCTGGAACGGCGGCTATCGATGCCCATTTTGCAACCACAAGATTCATGATGCGTATCTAAGTGTTCTAGTGCATGCAAGAGGATGGGTCGTTGGCTCCTTCAAGCAGAAGTATTCTCGCAGGATGGCGCACAACGCGTACGCCGAGTACCTGGAGAAGCTTCAGGATCGTGCCAGCATGTGAGATGAGATGTGGGATCGAACTATGTATGCTTGAGTATATGCTTAATGATGGTTGAACTATGTACTTATGGTCGAACTATGCTTGTGTACGTCTAGGCTTATTATCTATGTCTGAGTATGTTTAATCTATGTTTACTTATGTCTAACCGTGGGATATTGTAACATCCCAAAATCCTAAATTTTGGAATGTTATATTAAATAAATAGATTTGATTTATTGTTTGATTGTGGTGTGGTTGCTTGTGTGAAATTGAGTGAAATTCAAAACTTTTTGAAAGTTAAATGAGAGGGAATAAAATGACTTTCCCAAACCTTTCACTTTGCTTTCTGATCTGCAAGAATTCAAATTTAATTCATCACAAAACCCTAGAGAGAAGATGACATGACTTCTTCCATTTAAATAAATGAAAAAGGTTGTTGAAAAGATTTGAATTTCATTTGGAAATATTTCAAATTTAGAAACTTTAAGCAACTCAATGATTTTCATGATAGAAGATAAAATGACTTGTTCAAAACATATGAAATATGAGTTGGAAGTTTAAAAGAATCAAATTTAAAGTCCCTTTGAAATTATTTTCAATTTGGAGTTATTTGGATTTTATTCAAATTATTTTTCCCCAAAAATAAAATAAATAGAAAATAGGGTAAAATGATTTCCTACATCAGAAAATTGGAGAGAAATAATTTTGGTATTTCTAAAATGATTTTTATTGGGTTTTATTGTAGAAATAGCACTATTTAAATTATTTGAATTTTCGTGTATTTTATTTGACACTAGAAAAATGTTCATGCTGTAGAAAATATTTTTCTGACAATATCAATATATAATGTGCCTATATATAATTTTACTTTTATTTTCATTATTCCTTTTTCCTTTTCCGTTTCTTAAAAAGAGTGCGCGTGCGCAAGGAACTAACTGTCCCTTACGTGCGCAGCATAGTGGCACCGGGCGCCCCATCATTTTATTTTTTTCTCTTCTCTCCTACATGGGCCAGGCCCAGCCAGCCTTTTTTTATTTGACCGAATTTTGTTTAAAAGAAAACTGCAGCGCGGCCGGGCCTAACTTTTAGCCCATGATTTTTTTTCAAATTTCATCTACGTACGTATATGTTTAGGTCCCACATTGCCTAGCCATTGACTCCTAAATCTCTATTCGACCTATAAATATAGACCCATAGAACCTCCAAAAAATCATCCGATTCGGGTTAAATCAATATTTTGGTTTGACTATATTCATTAAAAAAATATATTTTTTCTCCTCTCCAGCGGAACTTCTGAAAATTGTCTCCTCTTTCCGAAGTCGTCTTTTCTACCTTATAAAGGTATATTTCTTCATTTTTTTTCTTTTTATACTTTCGTACTTTATTATTTCTAGACTAGTACGGTAGAATAATTAGATTATCAATTAGTCTCTTTATTTATACGTTGACCTAGAATTCTTTAGCCGTAGCTATTTTTTTCTTCCATAAAACAGCTTGACCCTGATTTTTTCAAATAGCCCTAACTTTTTACTCGTTCATCCAAATTAGATGAAACCAGCGGCTATAGTTTTGTCTTGCTTTCACCTATCCAGTGACCATGTCACATCAACTTTTTGAAATTTTCAAATTTCGAAATTTCTTTAGATTCATATTCAAACTTCTTTTGATCATAACTTGAGTTTCGTAACTCCGATTTAGTTGATTCTTTTTGCAAATCGAAGCTCTTGACCTAAACTTTCTAATAAGGCCAAATTCACTTAATTTTGGCACTGTTAGAAATTGTTTTGTGTTGCAAGAGTTATTTTTGGTTCTGATGTTTTCCGAATTGTCTTCTTCGTTCTTTCTGATCTTTTGAGTGAGTGCTTATGTATGCAATTGCTTGCTCACGATGGATTGAACGGAGTGTGACGAGTAGAACTATCAGGAGTTATGAGTGTGAATCATCTTCGTCAACTATACAAGGCAAGTTCACACTTTGAACGTACTTTTCATTACCCAGTTTTTATGCATTAGTTTCACCCCTCAAACATTGCATGGTTAGGATTCGATAACATGTGGGTATTGGGAAGTAGTTGATGAGGTAGGAACCTATTGTCTTGCATTCAAACCTTGGGAGTTACTATGTTATACTTATTGCCATGTTATGCTCATAGACGTGGATTGGGTTTGAGTGTATCCATGACAGATGTGAGATTGTAAATTAATGGTTAACTTAAGGTGGCTACTTTAATACACATCTGGGTGGATTGGTTGGGCACCCTGGAGCACCCAGTGGTTTACCCGGGCACCTGGAGAACCCAGTGTTGTCCTAGGATATCCCGGAGTACCCGTGTGATCATCCTATGGTTCGCCACCCAGGCTCAAATGGATCATAAGATTATTCATGCTAGAAACTTCCGTGTGTAGCCACAAACTATTATGGGATCTAGCATAGTTGAGTAAGTTGCATGACCTCTTTCAGTGGTGGGCTAGCAGATGTAGGGGAAAGTAGGTGTAACTGTCTATCCAGAGTAAAGAGTTAATGTTTCTGAAAGACTGTGTCTCGGTCATCCATTTCTCAAACACCATGCAGTGCGAGAAATACAACGGAGGAGATCGAGTCTTGTGGGGAAAAGTGCGCAAATCTCTGCAGAGTGTACAAACTAATCATGGTTAGCCGTGCCCCCGGTTATAGACATCTTGAGTATCTCGTTATTGGATTATCATGCTGATCTCATCACTTTACTTAATTAATTTGTTGGGTTGTTAACTTTTAATTGGGATTGGGTTGGAGGAATCTTATCAATATTTTTCAACCAACTTTGTAGTTAAATAAAATATATTCCTTTGTTGTACGGAAAAATTGGCTTTTCACAAAAACATGATAACCATAGAGCTTTTCCACCAGCCAAATTTGATGTAGTGATAGCTATTATTCATCATTGCTCTACGGTGTGAATTTGCCAGTACATTCAATGTACTGACCCTTTGTGGCTGCAACGTCTCATGTTGAGGAATCTTACGACGAGTAAGTGATACGTTAGGGTTATGATTTCTACACTCAACTTTGCCGTTGGTGTTGATGGGAATCCACAACCTTGTTGTTACTTCCGCTATTTGGATTGAGGTAATAGTATTTACGTTACTTTATACATGTGATTTACCTCTGTTATAAATCCTCAAGTACTGTGTGTGTCAGCATACCGATCCAGGGATGACATTTAAGCATAGAGACATGACCATCTGAGGTCGGGTCGCTACAAATATGGATGCAATCAATTCGGTTGATGGAATCTACCTCCGTCTTGGTTTATTGGTCCCCTTTGTAATTGGTGTTAAATTTTGACCAAAGGTTTAACTGACAAAATGTTAGTGCGGGTCAGCAAAAATTATATCGTTGGATGGGTATTTGAGCATAGTGTTCAATGATATAATTTTTGGTGACATGCATAAACATTTCTTAGTTAAATATTTGGTTAAAATTTGGTAAAAATTACAAATGGGACCAATAAACCAGGACGGAGGTAGTACGTCAATCACACACGGTTCCCAAAATTGGAAACTTGTGCAATGACTTTCATTTTGCCTGTTGCGTCAATCACACATGATTGGCTCTAGCAAACCGTCGCCTCCAAAATTCTTTGTGGGACAGAAAACCATCACCACCCAATTCAGAAAAGAAAAAAAATAAAACCCTCACCATCCCCACGTCAAAAAAACCCTCACCCTGCCCGCCACCCCCTCTTGTCCCCATTCACACCTGCACAAGCTCCTCCGCGTCTATGCATGGCACCGGCTATCGCAGCGGTAAACACTTAGCTCGACGCCTGCCGCTGCCGACAGGCTGCCGGCAAAGCCCATCGCATTTTGCCACTTCCACTTGCCGCCACCTATCGCCATCGACTTTCTCGACGCTGCTCGCGGCCGACCCAGCTCTGCTTGGTTGGGGAATATGTCGTACTGAGGGTTCTTTCTCATGGACAACAAGGTAACTAATTTAATGAGATATTATCTCATCTCTTAACCTAGTTCATCTGCCTCCTTTAATCACCCGGCCAAAATCCCCGCGAATTCAGTTTCATTCAAGCTGATTTGAGGGTTTTCTTCCGTTCATAGAGTGTATAGTGCGTGGACACATTAGGACGTTGCGGCCTCCGCCAGACATTCCATCTCACTGTACCAGATGACTTGAGGATGCGCGCGGTATGTTCAATCTCACCCTAAATCGGCTGGCATGGACTACTTTCCTTAACATATTCTAAATATTACTACATTTGGATAAAAGGTGGCACATGCACCATATACGTCAAAGGGGATTTTTTTGCCCCTCTTCTTTCTATATTAGGCAAATTAATGATGTATTGTTCTTTCGATCACTCTCATATTTTCATGGCATCATGTTTACCCTATCTGTTTAATTATATTTTTTTGTCCTTCGATTTCGACTGCTGTATAGTTCTTTCAATTTGGGCCCATATTTGCATGTTACCATATTTTCTTTAACAATCCTACCATTTTCTGCAGCGCGTCCCTTGCTATGCAACAGAATCTGTAGTGCATAGTCTTTCCCTTTACATAAATCAAGACTGCAGGGATGTCATACTGCACACAAACCATGGATTTACAATCTTTGCTACTATAAGACTTGATGAACATGGTGACCCCTATTTTGGCACTGGATTTTGGAGAGAAATTGCTAAGTTTTATGAACTGCAAGCTGGCACTGGATTTGCACTGCACATAAAAGGGCCTAGCCATGAGATATATGGTAACTTCCCCGACGATATCATTCGTCCAGACTTTGTTCGAACTAAGTTTTCTTTTCAACTATATGCATGTTAACTTACCCAGCAATATCAAATGAATTGTGTAGTATTTAAGCAACCAACTATTATTCCCTTTTCTTACTATATTCCTACCTAGTAACTTCTAGTTACCAATACACTTTTCTATTGCCTTGTTTTAACTAAATATTCCCTGTACTCCCATTTCTATTAGAAAGCGCCGCTGACAGGGAGACTCCGGAGGTGGAGAACGGGGCTGCCAACAAGATGAGGCAGGGCGAGCTAGAACCGCAAGTGACTCCAGTAGCCCTAGATTTCATCATCAGCCTCCCCGATGATATGTTGACAGTCATCATCTCCCTCGTCCCAATCAAATATGGGGCGCGGACAATCGTCCTTTCCCGGCGGTGGCGCCCCCTATGGAAGTCCAGCCCTCTCGACCTCATCGACACCCACGAGCTCTGCCATGGCTATTGCAAAAGCTTGGATGCGTTCTCCAAGATCCTTGGCAGTCACCTTGGCCCAACCAAAAGCCTTAGAATGGGCAAGTTCCATTCAAACAACAAGGACCAAGCCAAGCTTGATGACTGGTTCCGATCCCCCACCCTAGATCAGCTCGAGGAGCTCTCTTTTGATGATGGGCATATGCGGTCGCTGCCAACGTCCACACTCCGCCTCGCGCCCACGCTGCACGTCGCCAAGTTCAGGAACTGCCATTCCCCCTTAATGACGCGCCCACTCTTATTCTACCATGACTGAAGCACCTCGAGCTTGTCACAGTCTGCCTCTCAAACGGTGACATGGAGCGCCCGCTCCGTGGCTGTACTGCATTCGAGTACCTTTGTCTCCAGGCGATCAATGGGTTGAGTACCTTCCACATCACCTCCATGACTCTCCGGACTATTTATGTGTGTTGCTGGTGCGGCAGGAAGACATCACAAGATGTGTACCATGGTATGGTCATTGAGGACAAACCTGTACTTGAGAGATTACTTGTAGTTGATCAAGAAGGTCCAATAAGAATCAATGTCATTTCTGTGCCGAAATTGACAGTGGTGGGCTACTCGTCTGACAAATACTCCGAACATGTTATTGGATCCACGCCCGTTTAGGTACAACAGCCGCCTTCTACCTCTCCTTCTACAAATTAACATTATTTATAATTTTGAAGATGTTTGTTTGTCTGTCATTCAGAAAATGTTTCCGATAAGCTTGACCCCGAAACTGTGCACAGTGAAGGTCTTGGCACTAGAATCTATCGGCCCCAACCTGGAGCAAGTTGTCAGTTTCCTGAGATGCTTTCCGTGCCTGGAGAAGCTATATATTGAGGTGATGTTCCTTTCCTGTTAAATGTTAACCATAAGGGAGTTCAATTTGTGACACCTTTTTCCAAGTTTACAATGACAATGTACTATGATTTCTGAAGGATTCTTTTGGAGGATTTCAGTACATACATGTCCCCCCCATATTGGTTGCTTGATCCATATGGTTACAATCAATAAACATTTCTCCTTTGGATTCATCTGTACTAGTTTCTTAGGGAACTTTTAATCTACTCCAACCTCTTGTGAAGAAGGCTACATTTTTCTAGAATGTAATCAAATTCCCATGTTAATCATGTCAGATCGAAGATGGCATGTTAGTGCATTTTACAAATCGTGCAAACCAATAGGCATGTAGTAATGTTCAAAATTGCATGTAGGCACTAACACGTTTTCTTCATTTGCAGATAAGATTAGGCCTAGTGGTGGATAATGTGATACAATATAACAATCACGTCGAATGCCTAGATCTGCATCTCTCAGAAATTACTTTGAACTCCTACCGGGGGACCTTATCGGAGATAATATTCGCCAGGTTCTTTGTTCTCATAGCAAGGGTGCTGAAGGAAATGAGGTTTGCCCTACATTTATTTCGCAAAAATGAATGGTTTGTTCATCAGCATCGGCGCCTGTGGCAGAATGGTATAGGCTCCAAAAAAGATGAATTTCATTTTGGAACTTCAGATGACAGACTAATCAGAAGTCATCGTGTCAACCCCATACATGACTTCTCAATGGCTGACCCCTTTGCAAAAATTGTGAGGTTTCGAAACCAGACTTAAAAGTGGTAATATTAGTTTGAACCTCTCTGATATCCATGTTCAACGAATTAGCACGAGCATTTGCAGCTGATGAGATAAATTTCATTTCTAATGTCAGTTTGAACCTTGTAATCTTCGAATTTGAGCCATATAACTCTGGAATTTGAACCTTGCAATATTTCGAGCTTTTGTGGTACAATCATTGAAATGGCATCGTATGAGACTTGTATATTGGTAGCAATATTTTGACCTAAATATGCAAGGGTCTTAGATTTTATTAACCATTCTCGAATCTGTTTACCTTGTCGATCTCACAGCACACGATCTGTATAGCTAACTCGACTACGATCTTCGACATTATTGCACACAGTTGGTTTCTTCCACCGTGTGCGATGTAGAGTGCAAAATTAATTATTGCACTCCAGTGTCCATCATCACCCTTCTGTGTAACTTTGACCTCATCACCCACGGGTAAACTTATGACCGAAGTCATTCCACATGCTTTGTTTTTACAAAGCTTTTTACCAATAAACACCCACGATTTGTCCCTCTTCTAGCCAACACGTGGCCAAACTAGCCGGGTGGGAAGCTTGCACGGTAAACTGCGCTGTAGCACGGGAACAGGCTCACCAACGATACATTTGGCGCCTCTTCGAGCCCACGCATGCGGTGCGGTGTTGTCAAGCGTGCACTGGAATCCTCCGCTATGAACATCGTGACAAGACATGATGATTACAGGCCGGCCGGCCCCCATTTATTACAGCGGCCATTTAACCCTTGTGTCTCTTCAACCTTTCGATCACGCCCCATTGCAAGAAGCACACCCACCATGAGAAATTCTTAGAGGGTATCCTGCGCGGCTCCAATGGCGCTCCGAGCGGCTACCGACGACAAGCAGTAGTTCACCATGTGTGCCGTGGTGGACACCCACAGAAGGTTCATGGACCTCTCGGTGGTGTACACCAACGACCCGGTCTGGGCGGAGCACTCCATCCACATCATGGAGTTGTTTCTTGCTGAGGAGAAGTACAAGGTGGTCGGGTTCGACCTCGAGTACACTCGTGCTCGTGCCGAGTCTCGTCCCAAGGTCGCCATCGCCCAGATGTGAGTGCGCCACCATGTCCTCGTCTACCACTACTGCCTGGCCACAAGGCCTTGCGAGTGTTTCACCAGGTTTGTCAACAACCCCCACTACATGTTTGCTAAGGTGGACATCACCAACGATGTAAAGGCGCTCAAGAATATGGGCATCGCCTGCTAGAATCTTGTCAACATCCAGGGCCAATACAAGATCTGGGGCAGCAAGGAGCATGAGAAGGACTCACTGGTTCACCTCGCCGAGGCCATCATCGACCCCTACTACAGAGACATGAAGGATTTGTGCAACAAGGACAAGCGTGCCTGGCACTCGGCCTAGATGGAGAAACTCAACAAAGCTCACGTCGTGTACGCGGCCAAGGAGGCGTACATGAGCTACGACATGTACAGGCAGATGGTTGACATGAGGAAGTGCCTCCTTCCCCAAAATGGCCAGGGATCCAGCCGGAAGCAGAGCAATGTCAAGTGTCGTTGCAACAATAAGTAGATGATTGGATCCTCGTTTCTCTTAGTTTAGTATGCATGTAATTGCTTACTTTGGTGTGTAGAAGTGTTATGTGTGTAGTCACTTGTGTAATTGTATGCTTAATTTGGTTATGCAATGTTGTCTTTTTAAGTATATATGTCAATGCTCTGTAGACAGAGCGTAGATGTTGTGTGGACAAAGAAAATCACATCGCACACAGACTAAACAATGGAACCCGTCGATGATGTTTTCATCAATCACTCACAATTGTATACCAGCAATCGTTTGCTCACAACACACACTGCTTGTTAGCAGCAATCGTCTGTGTTGTTATCGGTCTTCGCACACGTTTCCAATTACATATCTGTTTGCCGCGTATCACACACATCTTGATATATTGAACCGTTTCCGTTCTCTTGTCTCAACACAAAAGTTCATCCGTGTGAACCGCATGCGGTATATCACACACACCTTGACCTGGCTGACCGTTTCTTTTGTGTTGCCTAATCACAAACAGTTCATCCGAGTGTATTGTATGCTGTACATAGCACACACCTTCATCTGGCTGTCCGTTTCTTTTGTTCATCCTCATCGCAAACATATAATAGAACTGAACCGTATGCCCTACATCGCACACGCAACTAAAATCTGAACCGTGTTTGATGCATCCTCCATCGCAAATGATTTGCACCTTTTTGACGATTTTTTTACACCACCGTTTGCTATTATTGCATCGCACACAGTTTCATCGAAGGGTCTCTAATCATAGTGTCGCGTTAGCACCATCCTGCAGTAGTGCACTCCCGGAGCAATAGACAAGCTGAGAGGGTGAGCGCTGAAGTGCCGCATGGACTCAAGACAAGAACCTTTGATATGCTGCAGAAGCACAGCAGACGGTGGATCGAGGAGTTGCCGGTAGTTCTCTGGTCCCTCAGAACGACACCAAACCGAGCTACTGGGCAGACTCCCTTCTCCCTAGTCTACGGGGCAGAAGCAGTTATCCCCATGGAACTCATTTATGGGTCGCCTCGAGTGCTTGCCTACGATGAAGTAGCGAATCAGCACCAGCGTGACGACGCTGTGCTACTCGAGGAGAACCGTCTCCAGGCTGCTACACATGTTGCACACTACCAGCAAGCCTTGTGTCGCTATCATAGCCGCAAGGTTCATGCCTGGTGTTTTGAGGAAGGTGACCTTGTCCTTAGGCGCGTTCAGTCCGCCAAGGGTACACACAAGTTGTCACCGAAGTGGGAAGGCCCTTACCGGGTAGTACGAGTCACCAGACCTGGTGCAGTCCGTCTAGAGACCGGAGATGGCACTCAGATGCAAAACTCATGGAATATTGAGCATCTCCGCAAGTTCTACCCGTAAGGCGCGGCTGTTGGGCCCTGTCCGACAGCCACCCTTTTGTACAGGCCTTGCCTCAGCTGCATGTAACCCTTGTACATGTTGGGTAACACGGTAATTTCAAAAAAAAATCCTACGCACACGCAAGATCATGGTGATGCATAGCAACGAGAGGGGAGAGTGTTTTCTACGTACCCTCGTAGACCGTAAGCAGAAGCGTTATGACAACGAGGTTGATGTAGTCGTACGTCTTCATGATCGACCGATCCTAGTACCGAAAGTATGGCACCTCCGCGATCTGCACTGTTCGGCTCGGTGACGTCCCATGAACTCACGATCCAGCAGAGTGTCGAGGGAGAGCTTCATCAGCAGGACGGCGTGATGATGGTGATGATGATGCTATCGGAACAGGGCTTCGCCTAAGCACCGCTACGATATGACCGAGGTGGATTATGGTGGAGGGGGCACCGCACACGGCTGGAAACAATCAACTTGTGTGTCCTAGGGTGCCCCCTGCCCCCGTAAATAAAGGAGCAAGGGGGTAGGCCGGCCAGCCCTAGTGGCGCGCCAAGGAAAGAGGAATCCCTCCTTTCCTAGTCCTACTAGGAGGAGAAGGGGAAGGAAGGAAGGGAGAGGAAGAGGAGAAGGAAAGGGGGCGCCCCCTTCCCTAGTCCAATTCGGACTCCCTATAGGGAGGGGGCACGGCTGCCCCTTGTGGGCTGCCTCCCCTCTTCCCTATGGCCCATGAAGGCCCA
>NC_041388.1:281914816-281933809 GCF_002162155.2 Triticum dicoccoides
ACTCCGGTTTTCTCCAAAATCACCCGGAACACTTCCGGTGTTCGAATATAGCTGTCCAATATATCAATCTTTATGTCTCGATCATTTCGAGACTCCTCGTCATGTCCGTGATCATATCCAGGACTCCGAACTACCTTCGGTGCATCAAAACACATAAACTCGTAATACCAATTGTCATCGAACGTTAAGCGTGCGGACCCTACGGGTTCGAGAACTATGTAGACATGACCGAGACACGTCTCCGGTCAATAACCAATAGTGGAACCAGCATGTTCATATTGGCTCACACATATTCTACGAAGATCTTTATCGGTCAAACCGCATAACGATATACGTTGTTCCCTTTGTCATCGGTATGTTACTTGCCCTAAATTCGATCGTCGGTATCTCAATACCTAGTTGAATCTCGTTACCGGCAAGTCTCTTTACTCGTTCCATAATGCATCATCCTGCAACTAACTCATTAGTCACATTGCTTCCAAGGCTTATAGTGATGTGCATCACCAAGAGTGCCCAGAGATACCTCTCCGATACTCGGAGTGAGAAATCCTAATCTCGATCTATGCCAACTCAACAAACACCATCAGAGACACATGTAGAGCATCTTTATAGTCACCCAGTTACGTTGTGACGTTTGATAGCACACTAAGTGTTCGTCCGGTATTCGGGAGTTGCATGATCTCATAGTCATAGGAACATGTATAAGTTATGGAGAAAGCAATAGCAACAAACTAAACTATCATCGTGCTAAGCTAACGGATGGGTCAAGTCAATCACATCATTCTCTAATGATGTGATCCCGTTAATCAAGTGACAACTCATGTCTATGGTTAGGAAACATAACCATCATTGATTCAATGAGCTAGTCAAGTAGAGACATACTAGTGACACTCTGTTTGTCTATGTATTCACACATGTACTAAGTTTCCGGTTAATACAATTCTAGCATGAATAATAAACATTTATCATGATATAAGTACATATAAATAACGACTTTATTATTGCCTCTAGGGCATATTTCCTTCAGTCTCCCACTTGCACTAGAGTCAATAATCTAGATTACATTGTAATAAATCTAACACCCATGGAGTCTTGGTGTTGATCATGTTTTGCTCGTGAGAGAGGCTTAGTCAACGGGTCTACAACATTCAGATCCGTATGTATCATGCAAATCTCTATGTCTCCCTCCTTGAATTGATCACGGGTGGAATTGAAGCGTCTCTTGATGTGCTTGGTTCTCTTGTGAAATCTAGATTCCTTTGCTAAGGCAATTGCACCAGTATTGTCACAAAAGATTTTCATTGGACCCGATGCACTAGGTATGACACCTAGACCGGATATGAACTCCTTCATCCAAACTCCTTCATTTGCTGCTTCCGAAGCAGCTATGTACTCTGCTTCACACGTAGATCCCGCCATGACGCTTTGCTTGGAACTGCACCAACTGACAGCTCCACCATTTAATAAAAATACGTATCCGGTTTGTGACTTAGAGTCATTCGGACCAGTGTCAAAGCTTGCATCAACATAACCTTTTACGACAAGCTCTTTGCCACCTCCATAAACGAGAAACATATCCTTAGTCTTTTTCAGGTATCAGGATGTTCTTGACCGTTGTCCAGTGATCCACTCATGGATTACTTTGGTACCTCCCTGCTAAACTAATAGCAAGGCACACATCGGGTCTGGTACATAGCATTGCATACATGATAGAACCTATGGCTGAAGCATAGGGAATGACTTTCATTTTCTCTCTACCTTCTGCAGTAGTTGGGCATTGATTCTGACTCAGCTTCACACCTTGTAACACGGGCAAAAACCCTTTCTTTTCCTGATCCATTTTGAACTTCTTCAAAACTTTATCAAGGTATGTGCTTTGTGAAAGTCCAATTAAGCGTCTTGATCTATCTCTATAGATCTTGATGCCCAATATATAAGCAGCTTCACTGAGGTCTTTCATTGAAAAATTCTTATTCAAGTATCCTTTTATGCTATTCAGAAATTCAGTATCATTTCCGATCAATAATATGTCATCTACATATAATATCAGAAATACTACGGAGCTCCCTATCGGTGTCAAAACCGGCGGATCTCGGGTAGGGGGTCCCGAACTTTGCATCTAAGGCGGATGGTAACAGGAGGCAGGGGACACGATGTTTACCCAGATTCGGGCCCTCTTGTTGGAGGTATTACCCTACGTCCTGCTTGATTGTTCTTGATGATATGAGTATTACAAGAGTTGATCTACCACGAGATCGTAGTGGCTAAAACCCTAGAAGCTAGCCTATGGTATGATTGTTGTTGTCCTATGGACTAAACCCTCCGGTTTGTATAGACACCAGAGGGGGCTAGGGTTACACAGAGTCGGTTACAAGGGAGGAGATCCACATATCCGTACTGCCAAGCTTGCCTTCCACGCCAAGGAAAGTCCCATCCGGACACGGGACAAAGTCTTTAATCTTGTATCTTCATGGTCCAACAGTCCGGCCAAAGGATATAGTCCGGCTATCCGGAGACCCCCTAATCTAGGACTCCCCCAGTAGCCCCTCAACCAGGCTTCAATGACGATGAGTCCAGCGCGCAGATTTGTCTTCGGCATTGCAAGGCGGGTTCCTTCTTCGAATACTCCATAGAATATTTTGAACCCAAGGATAGTGTCCGGCTCTGCAAAACAAGTTCCACACACCACCTTAGAGAGAATAATATTTCCACAAATCTAATCTGTGACATGTTTTGACAGCACGACATCATGTCATGGCCCGGTCATTATTCGAACCGTTTTTCTCAACTAGCACCGCACATATCATGAGGCGGTTTTCTTGACACATCTTGTCAAAGCAGAGATCGTGTCCCCCTTATTACGGGATTCTCATCAATACGGACGTGGGTAACCCAACCACGCCATCAATTACGGCATTTGGGGAATAAGCGATTTTACCAGGCAAGTGGGGAGGCACATCGCCTCTTCCACCCCTATGAAGGGACAATGATTCACCCTTTTTACCCACGCCTTCTTCCTCCTTGCTTACCCATTCTCGCACACTCGAGCTCCAGCGCCCAAGTTCGCGTCTTTCTTCTCAAACCACTCCAATCATGTCTGGAGCAGGAGGCAAGTGGGTGGTCTCTTCCGTCACGGAGGAGAACATCACAAAGTTACGGGAAGCCAGATATCTGGCCGCGGATATCGCGCACCGGCTGCCAGATGCAGGGCAGATCATCCCTATGCCCGAACCCCATGAGAAGGTAGTTTTCCTTACCCACTTTGTCCACGGACTGGGATTTCCCCTCCACCCGTTTGTCCGCGAGCTCATGTTCTACTACGGGCTGGATTTTCATGATCTGGCCCCCAATTGCATCCTCAACATCTCGGTGTTTATCGTCGTGTGCGAGGCCTTCCTCCGCATTAGGCCCCACTTCGGCGTGTAGCTGAAGACCTTCAATGTTAAACCAAAGGTGGTGGTCGGCCAGCAAGCAGAGTGCAGAGGCACCATGGTGGGCAAAATGCCTAACGTCACCTGGCTCGAAGGCTCCTATGTGGAGACCATAAAGGGGTGGCAATCGAGGTGGTTCTACATCACCGAGCCACACGACACCAACTGGGTGGCGACCCCCAAATTTCGATCCGGAATCCCCACGCGGCTCACTTCCTGGAAAGAGAAGGGCATGTCCTGGGGTTCCTCGATAGAGCTGACCGGACTCCAGACCTGCATCAGGAACATGATGAGCAAGAAAATCAAGCTCGTTAACGTGGTCCAGGTCATGCTCTTCCGACGGATTCTCCCGTGTCAATGGCGGGCATTCAATTTGTGGGAGTTCGACCCGACCAAGCACCAGACGTTGCGAGAGCTCTATGACACGACGCAGAAGGACGTTTGGAGGGTGCTGTTCAAGGGCGCCGAGGTACCTCCTTCCCTCACCAAGGACCGCGGAATCAGCGCAAAGCGCCCTGCCAATCCGGTGAGTTTTTGTGTCTCACAGGGTATTTATTTGCCCCAGTTAAATGATGTGCAGGATCTAAGCTCCCATGCCATTAACAGGACTGGATAAAGACAGTGGAGCAGCTCGATCGCACAGCCCCCTACTTGAAGATCCTGCAGATGCTCTCCTAACGGAGATGCTGTCTCCGGCACCTTATGAGGTGCCTGTGAAGAAGACCAAGAAGAAGGCTACGGGGACCCGAAAGGGTCTCCAGTGCAAGGTTGTATCGGACTCATCTTCCGATGACTCCGATGCGCACTCCTCCCACGAAAACAAGGAGGACGAGGACGAAAGTTCTCCCCCCCTAGCCGGGGATAGAAGAAAAGCAAGGCCGACCCGATCGGGGAGGCCGAAGGGTCCAAGAAGGGAAGGACCCTCCCTCCGGACTGATCCACGATGGCTGCCTACAGCGGCAACGAGTGGCTTCCCAGGGTCAAGTCCCTGGCGAAGTCGTAAGTATCCAGACACCATAGTAATTCATGGTATGTTTTATTGCACTGCTTCTCCTCATGCTGAACATGATTATGCAGTCCGTCCCGAGCTCATCTCGACATATCTTCGTCGAGCGGTTCATTGGACTCGTCATATATGAATAGCGGTTCTCTTCTGACCGCCTCCACCCCTCGCCCTATGGACAATGTCGAGGTGTTGTCTCGAAAGGCACCGAGCCAAGGGGAGGTGGTCCTGGGGGCGCCTCGAGGAGACCTCCCGGACCCTGGGCGCAAAGGGAGCAAAACTCCCACGGGCTCTGAGTTCGGCCCCCAGCCGAACACTGTGCTGGAACCTTCGATGGTTCCGGACTCCAGTAGGCGATCCCCCGTTAAGTGGGGCCAGCCGCCCGTGCCGGTGTCCTATGTCCATCCAGAGGCACCGGAAAACTTGCTGGAAGCGCTTCGCGGCGCTTCCATCGATGAAGAGCACTGCACTATCATGAGTGCAGTGATCGAGAAAGTTCAGTCCGCCAAAAACGGACTGACTGAAGCTTGCGCTAGCCTCCTAACAGGCTTTGAGGTATGCAATCAAAATATAAGAAAATATTACCGCATAGATAGTAGCCCCTGATGCTCTGTTCGGTGTTCGAGAAGAATGTCCGAATAGAGGATCAAATGATGGCTCAGGAGTCTAATCAGAATATGTCTATGTGTATGTGCAGGCTTCACTGCTGGCCGCTGCCACACGTACTGTAGAGGTCTCTACATAGAAGCAGGACCTAGAGCGGTCCGAGAACGAGCTCGGCCTTACCAAGAGGCAGCTCGAGGAGAGCAAAGGTAAGCAATACCTTGTCTACGCTTCAAAAAAGAAGTTTGGTTGTAAAATAATAGGATCATCATGAATTTGCCAGGGGCTAAGACCGAGGTGGCGTCCCTGAAGAAGGCGTTGTCCGAGGCCGAAAACAAAGCGGCCAAGGAGCGCCTTGAGCGGGAAAAGCAAGAAGCCCGAGTAGGCGAGGTGCAGCAAGAACTCGAGGCTCTCGCCAAGAAACACGAGTCCTTGGAGCTTGACTCTAAGACGCGAGAGTCCGAGCTTGTGAAAGCGCTCAAAAGCGCCCGGAGTGCCAAGGATGAAACCCACAAGGCCCTCCAGGAGATTGATGCGATGAAGAAGATAGCAGCGGGTAAGGCATTCATTATGCAAAGCAAGCATGTGAAGGAAACTTTCATTTTACTTACCCGAGTTCGGAGCTCTCCAAGAGCATTCGCAGATCTTCCCCGCAGTGTAATGGATGCGGCGGAGTTTTACCGAGCTGAGGAGGGGAGCTTGACGGAAAAGTTGTTTTGGTCTCAGTATACTGGGACCGAACACCCAATGCCCTTGAGCGACCAGCTAAAGCAATTGGTCGAGCTTCCCAAGGCGGCCAAACAGGCCATGAAGGGTCTTATAGTCCGTATGTGGCCCGGCGAGCCCCTGCCTGGCAGCTACTCCGGTCTGGTGAGGCGGCTTGTGGATGCCTGTCCATGGCTTGAAGTCATAAAGCGGTCCGTCTGCATCGAGGGTGCGCGCAGAGCTTTTGCCCAGGCGAAGGTGCACTGGGCGAAGCTAGACGCCGTGAAGCTGGTGATGGAGGGGCCGCCGGAGGGCAAGGAGCATCGCAACCCAGAAATGTATTATGACAGTGTCCTGAAGGGTTCCCGTCTTGTGGAGGATGAATGTGCCAGAGATGTAATTTTTGAATGAACATGCTCATGTGATCCTGTAATGTGAAACAAGTTCATTTGCCCTATGTAGCGCTTTTTTAATTTAAAATATTACCTTCTGTGCGGCCGTTTATAAAATTTGACAGTTGGCCAGTCGTCGGCTTTTGCCCCCATGTAACTAGTACTGGGGTGTTCGGGATAAACCTGAGCACTCTTTATCCCAATTTTGGGTCCTTCAAGGGAGGTGTTCAGCACAACGAACCAGGCAATCAGACTATAAGGCTTTATCACTCTCACTTAGCCATAGAAGTCTACAATTTTAAATTTTGGCAAAGCCCCTAGTATTCGGAAGGCCGAATTTGGGGCGCTATACACGCCTAAGTCGGGCAAGGCCGACTCCTCGCCCGAAGC
The DNA here is from genome assembly GCF_002162155.2 of Triticum dicoccoides. Taxonomy (NCBI): domain Eukaryota; kingdom Viridiplantae; phylum Streptophyta; class Magnoliopsida; order Poales; family Poaceae; genus Triticum; species Triticum dicoccoides. The sequence goes on from NC_041388.1 coordinate 281,921,341, forward strand.
GGAAAAAGTCTTTAAGGACTTGAGACCTCTCGAACAGCGACCAGCTCTCGCCTTATCATGACAGTCAGTTTTCGGCTTTCTCTACTGAGGTGCTCGTCCGGAAGAACCGGGACACAATCGCAGTAGTTCTCCCAGCGCTACCTTAGCCGATATAGCAGAACGTAAGGTACCAAAGCATGGGAGCCAGGCAAACCCAAATATTGACCCAAGACATGATTCGGAGCTGATGCATATAATGCTATAAGTTCGGGGTGCCGCACTATCGAAAGTGTCCGAACTTCTCACACCGTATTATGGGGTAAACGAAAGCCCCTGGCGTATTAACCGTACCAGAATGTATGGGAGCAAGTTGTCGTAAATGAACATATAAGAACAAAAGGATAAATAATGCAATAATAGACTAATGATATGCATTGTTATTTAAATAATACGTCGAAGCGTACTGATACAAGTAGTGCAATAAGCAGAAAATAGGACTATTTGACATGTCCTATCCAAGGGCAAGCTGCGTATGGATAGTAGAAAGCGGGTATATCGGTTATTATTAGAGACCACCTGGCGGTTCCCGTGTACATCTTAGCTTCTTGCCTCCTTGGTTGTTCATTCCCGTAATGTGTCCGGCAATCATACTGCCGGAAAGGGCTTCCAGAGAGTTAGGTCCTGAAAGAGAAAAAATGATAAAGGTATACAGCCCCTAGGGCGGTTAAGCTGCATTGTGGGACGTGCCCTGATTGTGCCCCCGCCTATGTCCATGGTATTTTGAGTGCATAATTATGTACGCGCGGCACATATTTCGTCGCTTGACTGGGACTAGGACGGGGGCCGAAATTGCTAGGCGAGCTCTAAACGTGCCAGACGATCTTGTTGCAGTTTACTCCGGACTCGCTTGACGGTGTCCGGGGGTTGTATCGCCGAATTGGTGGTTTGCCTTAAAAGGCTGCTTTGTGCTTCTGCTGTGAGGGCCGCAGTGTGGTCTTTTGTGCAGAGCGAGCATTCTGTGTTTCCATGGACTATTAAGACCCCCCTAGGCCCTGGCATCTTGAGCTTGAGGTATGCGTAATGTGGTACCACATTGAACTTTGCAAATGCGGTTCGCCCGAGCAGTGCGTGATAGCCACTGCGGAATGGGACAATATCGAAGAGTTACTCCTCGCTTCGGAAGTTGTCCGGAGATCCGAAGACCACTTCTAGTGTGATTGAGCCTGTGCAATGGGCCTCTACACCCGGGATGACGCCCTTAAAGGTGGTTTTGGTGGGTTTGATCCTCAAGGGATCTATACCCATTTTGCACATTGTATCCTGATAGAGCAAGTTTAGGCTGCTGCCGCCATCCATAAGGACTTGAGTGAGGTGAAATCCGTCGATGATTGCGTCTAGGACCAATGTGGCGGATCTTCCATGACGGATACTAGTGGGGTGGTCCCTGCGATCGAAGGTGATCGGACAAGCGGACCATGGGTTGAACTTTGGGGCGACAGGCTCTATCGCATAGACATCCCTTAGTGCATGCTTCCGTTCCCTCTTGGGAATGTGGGTTGCGTATATCATGTTCACCGTCTTCACTTGTGGGGGGAACCTCTTCTGTCCTCCCGTGTTATGCGGCCGGGGCTCTTACTCGTCATTACTATGCAACCCCTTGTCCTTGTTTTCGGCATTTAACTTGTCGGCCTGCTTGAACAACCAGCATTCTCTGTTGGTGTGATCGGCTGGCTCATCGGGGGTGCCGTGGATTTGACACGAGCGATCGAGTATGCAATCCAAGCTGGACGGGCCCGGAGTACTTCTTTTGAATGGCTTTTTCCGCTGACCGGATCTAGAGCCTCTAAATCTGGCATTGACTGTTGTGTCATTGGTGTTATCGCTGTTGTTTCGGCGCTTTTGTCTGTTACGACGTGGTCTGCCGTTGGCATCTTTGGTATCCAAAGTGTCTGGATTCCTTGATGTGTTGTTGCCGCGAGCAAGCCATCTATACTCGCCCGTGCAAAAGCGGGTCATGAGTGTCGTGAGGGCTGCCATAGACTTTGGCTTCTCCTGGCCGAGGTGCCCGGCGAGCCACTCATCATGTATGTTATGCTTGAATGCCGCTAAGGCCTCTGCATTCGGACAGTCGACAATTTGGTTTTTCTTAGTTAGGAACCGTGTCCAGAATTGCCTGGCCGATTCCCCTGGCTGCTGAGTTATATGGCTCAAGTCATCAGCATCTGGTGGTCGCACATAAGTGCCCTGGAAGTTGTCAAGGAATGCGTCTTCCAAATCCTCCCAACTGCCGACGGAGTCTGCTGGCAAGCTATTCAGCCAATGTCGAGCTGGTCCTTTGAGTTTTAGTGGGAGGTACTTGATGGCATGTAGATTATCGTCGCGAGCCATGTGGATGTGAAGGAGGAAATCCTCAATCCATACAGCAGAATCTGTTGTACCATCATATGATTCGATATTTACGGGTTTGAAACCCTCCGGGAATTCGTGATCCATGACTTCATTAGTGAAGCATAGGGGGTGTGCGGCGCCTCTGTGCCGGGCTATATCACGACGCGGTTCATATGAGTCTTGTCTGTCGTATTCTGCCTGGCCGGATTTACCTTTAGTGTATCCGGCGCGACGGTCATCGTCCCGCATTGGCGCGCGCCCCCGTGACCCGTATATCATCCTTGCAAGTTTTTCCCTGCTGTCCAATACGTCTCGCAAGTCCCGTGTGTTGCCCCAGACCTTGGTATTTTTGTTTGAGTGGCGGCAGGGTGCAGGCTGAACCTCGGGCTGAAGCGCCTCTCTAGCTCAGCCACGAGGTGGCCGGTCAGCCGCATCGTACACTGGTGATGTGGGTTTCAATGCTTCCTCCTCGAGGTGAGGTAGCAACCTGCGCTTTGGGTAACACTTGGAGGGGCGCTCGAGTTCGTATTCCTCGGCCGCAAGGACTTCGGTCCATCTGTCTGCTAGCAAGTCTTGCTCAGCTTGAAGATGTTGTTGCTTTTTCTTCAGGCTATTTGCTGCGGCCATAAGCCGGCGCTTGAAGCGCTCCTGCTCGACGGGATCCTCAGGTACGATAAATTCTTCGTCGCCGAGGCTCACCTCATCTTCGGAGAGAGGCATGTAATTGTCCTCCTCCGATTTTCCATCTGTTGCCTGCTCTGGAGGGCTAGCTTGTTCGCCTTCCCGCTCTACATTGTGCTGGAGGGGACTGTGGTTGTCTTCGGCACTATCCGGAGTGTTATTGTCTCTTGTGCCGGTATCACTACTTTTGCTGTGGCGGGACTTAGAGCGGCGGCGCTGACGTTGGCGCTTGGGTTTCTTCTTGGAGGGGTCATCCTCCGCTGTCTCGTCACCATTGCCTTCTTTGGGGGTGTCCACCATGTATATATCATATGATGAGGTGGCAGTCCAGTGCCCTATGGGCGGTGGTTCCTGTTCGTCTCCTGCATCGTCGTTCATACCGTCGATGTCTTCGGAGTCGAAGTCGAGCATGTCGGTTAAATCGTCGACAGTGGCTACTAAGTGGGTGGTGGGTGGGCAGCGAATTTCTTTGTCGTCCGCATCCCATTCTAGCCGGACATAGTTCAGCCAAGGTTCTCCTGACAAGGAGAGAGACCTTAATGAATTTAGCACATCACCGGAAGGCGAGTGCTGAAAGATATTCGCGGAGGTGAACTCCATGATAAGTGCCCAATCGGATTCGATAGGCACGGATGCAGGCGGCTCAGAGTATGTGGCCGAAGACGAATCCCGTGGCTTGGCGACACGGCTCTCATAAGGAGCGAAGTCAATATCCGGCTCCATCTCCACTGAGAGTGCGGCCTCCTTGGCGGGGTCTATCCCTCCGTCCTCGGATGGCGCAATTTGCTCTGGATTGAAGGCCGAAGTAGTTGCAGATGCGATCTCCCGAACACTGTCCGACGACAGAGTTACGTCATGCTCGTCGTGATTGTGCGATGCACCTGACGTGGGCTCGAATCCGTCAGTGTATGTCGTCAGTGTAGTTTAGGTTTCCGAACCTGACCTAATGGCCAGGGGCGTAGCTCTCAATCTGCTCCAGATGGCTAAGCGAATTGGCCCGCACTGCGAAGCCACCGAATATGAAGATCTGTCCGGGGAGGAAAACTTCACCCTGGACCGCGTTGTTACCGATGATCGAAGGGGCCATCGAGCCTTACGGTGACGGCAAAGTGGAACTCTCAATGAAAGCACCAATGTCGGTGTCAAAACCGGCGGATCTCGGATAGGGGGTCCCGAACTGTGCGTCTAAGGCGGATGGTAATAGGAGGCAGGGGACACGATGTTTACCCAGGTTCGGGCCCTCTTGTTGGAGGTAATACCCTACGTCCTGCTTGATTGTTCTTGATGATATGAGTATTACAAGAGTTGATCTACCACGAGAACGTAGAGGCTAAAACCCTAGAAACTAGCCTATGGTATGATTGTTGTTATCCTATGGACTAAACCCTCCGGTTTATATAGACACCGGAGGGGGCTAGGGTTACACAGAGTCGGTTACAAAGGAGGAGATCTACATATCCGTATTGCCAAGCTTGCCTTCCACGCCAAGGAAAGTCCCATCCGGACACGGGACGAAGTCTTTAATCTTGTATCTTCATAGTCCAACAGTCCGGCCAAAGGATATAGTACAGCTGTCCAGAGACCCCCTGATCTAGGACTCCCTCACTCCCACTCACTTTCTTGTAAATACATGCTTCTCCAAAAGTCTGTCTAAAAACCATATGCTTTGACCACACTATCAAAGCGTATATTCCAACTCCGAGAGGCTTACACCAGTCCATAAATGGATTGCTGGAGCTTGCACACTTTGTTAGCACCTTTTGGATTTACAAAACCTTCTGGTTGCATCATATACAACTCTTCTTTAAGATATCCACTAAGGAATGCAGTTTTGACATCCATTTGCCAAATTTCATAATCATAAAATGCGACAATTGCTAACATGATTCGGACGGACTTAAGCATTGCTACGGGTGAGAAGGTCTCATCGTAGTCAACTCCTTGAACTTGTCAAAAACCTTTTGCAACAAGTCAAGCTTTGTAAATAGTACAATTACCATCAGCGTCAGTCTTCTTCTTGAAGATCCATTTATTCTCTATGGCCAGCCGATCATCGGGCAAGTCAGCCAAAGTCCACACTTTGTTCTCATACATGGATCCCATCTCAGATTTCATGGCCTCAAGCCATTTGCGGAATCAGGGCTCATCATCGCTTCTTCATAGTTCGTAGGTTCGTCATGGTCAAGTAACATGACCTCCAGAATAGGATTACTGTACCACTCTGGTGCGGATCTTCAGTTAGCCTACGAGGTTCGGTTGTTACTTGATCAGAAGTTTGATGATCATCATTATTAGCTTCCTCACTTACTGGTGTAGGAATCACTGGAACTGATTTTACTGATGAACTACTTTCCAATAAGGGAGCAGGTACAATTACCTCATCAAGTTCTACTTTCCTTCCACTCACTTCTTTCGAGAGAAATTCCTTCTCTAGAAAGGATCCATTCTTAGCAACGAATATCTTGCCTTCGGATCTATGATAGAAGGTGTACCCAACAATCTCCTTTGGGTATCCTATGAAGACACATTTCTCCGATTTGGGTTCGAGCTTATCAGGTTGAAGCTATTTCACATAAGCATCGTAGCCCCAAACTTTAAGAAACGACAACTTGGGTTTGTTGCCAAACCATGGTTCATAAGGTGTTGTTTTAACGGATTTAGATGGTGCCCTATTTAACGTGAATGCAGCCGTCTCTAAAGCATAACCCCAAAACAATAGCGGTAAATCAGTAAGAGACATCATAGATCGCACCATATCTAGTAAAGTACGATTACGACGTTAGGACACACCATTATGCTGTGGTGTTCCGGGTGGCGTGAGTTGTGAAACTATTATGCATTGTTTCAAATGAAGACCAAACTCATAACTCAAATATTCTCCTCCATGATCAGATCGTAGAAACTTTATATTATTTTTATGATGATTTTCCACTTCACTCTGAAATTCTTTGAACTTTTCAAATGTTTTAGACTTATGTCTCATTAAGTAGATATACCCATATCTGCTCAAATCATCTGTGAAGGTGAGAAAATAGCGATATCCGCCGCGAGCCTCAATGTTCATTGGACCACATACATCAGTATGTATGATTTCCAATAACTCTGTTGCTCGCTCCATTGTTTCGGAGAATGGAGTTTTAGTAATCTTGCCCATGAGGCATGGTTCGCAAGTACCAAGGGATTCATAATCAAGTGATTCCAGAAGTCCATCAGAATGGAGTTTCTTCAAGCGCTTTACACCAATATGACCCAAATGGCAGTGCCACAAATAAGTTGCACTATCATTATCAACTCTGCATCTTTTGGTTTCAATACTATGAATATGTGTATCACTACTATCAAGATTTAGTAAAAATAGACCACTCATCAAGGGTGCATGACCATAAAAGATATTATTCATATAAATAGAACAACCATTATTCTTTGATTAAATGAATAACCGTCTCACATCAAACAAGATCCAGATATAATGTTCATGCTCAACGCCGGCACCAAATAACAATTATTTAGGTCTAAAACTAATCCCGAAGGTAGATGTAGAGGTAGTGTGCCGACGGCGATCACATCAACTTTGCAACCATTTCCCACGCGCATCGTCACTTCGTCCTTAGCCAATCTTCGCTTAATCCGTAGCCCCTGTTTCGAGTTGCAAATGTTAGCAACTGAACCAGTAACAAATACCCAAGCACTACTACGAGCATTAGTAAGGTATACATCAATAACATGTATATCAAATATACCTTTCACTTTGCCATCCTTCTTCTCCGCCAAATACTTGGGGCAGTTCCGCTTCTAGTGACTAGTCCCTTTGCAGTAGAAGCACTCAGTCTCAGGCTTAGGTCCAGACTTGGGTTTCTTCACTTGAATAGCAACTGGCTTGCTGTTCTTCTTGAAGTTCCCCTTCTTCCATTTACCCTTTTTGTTGAAACTGGTGGTCTTGTTGACCATCAACACTTGATTCTCCTTCTTGATTTCTACCTCCGCAGCCTTTAGCATTGCGAAGAGCTTAGGAATCGTCTCATCCATCCCTTGCATATTATAGTTCATCACAAAGCTCTTGTAGCTTGGTGGCAGTGATTGAAGAACTCTGTCAATGACACTATCATCAGGAAGATTAACTCCCAGTTGAGTCAAGTGGTTGTGGTACCCAGACATTCTGAGTGTATGTTCACTGATAGAACTATTCTCCTCCATCTTGCAGCTGTAGAACTTATTGGAGACTTCATATCTCTCAATTCAGGCATTTGGTTGAAATATTAACTTCAACTCCTGGAACATCTCATATGCTCCATGACGTTCAAAACGTCATTGAAGTCTCGGTTCTAAGCCGTAAAGCATGGCACACTGAACTATCGAGTAGTCATCACCTTTGCTCTGCCAAGTGTTCACAACATCTGGCGTTGCTCTTGCAGCGGGTTTGTCACCTAGCGGTGTTTCCAGGACGCAATTCTTCTGTGCAGCAATGAGGATAATCCTCAATTTACGGACCCAGTCCGTGTAGTTGCTACCATCATCTTTCAACTTAGTTTTCTCTAGGAACACATTAAAATTCAACGGAACAACGGCATGGGCCAACTATCTACAACAACATAGACATCCAAAATACTATCAAGTACTAAGTTCATGATAAATTAAAGTTCAATTAATCAAATTACTTAAGAACTCCCACTTAGATAGACATCTCCCTAATGATCTAAGTGATCACGTGATTCATATCAACTAAACCATGTCCGATCATCACGTGAGATGGAGTAGTTTTCAATGGTGAACATCACTATGTTGATCATATCTACTGTATGATTCACGCTCGATGACGGTGTCCTGGACTAGGGGGTACTCATCACATCGTCTCCTGACAGTTGGATTGGGCCGAGGACCCCCATGGCCGCATACTCATGGGCCAGTTCGGACAGCTGCCACATACAAGGAAGATTCCACAAGACTTGGCGATCAAGACAAGGACTCCACCCCACTGGCGTATTCGGCTAGGACTCTTGTTATCCTAGGCCTCTGGTGCATTATATAAACCGAGGCTAGGCTAGTCGATACAACATACAGAACAACAATCATACCATAGGCTAGCTTCTAGGGTTTAGCCTCCTTGATCTCGTGGTAGATCTACTCTTGTACTACCCATATCATCAATATTAATCAAGCAGGACGTAGGGTTTTACCTCCATCAAGAGGGCCCGAACCTGGGTAAAACATCGTGTCCCCTGCCTCCTGTTACCATCCGGCCTAGATGCATAGTTTGGGACCCACTACCCGAGATCCGCCGGTTTTGACACCGACATTGGTGCTTTCATTGAGAGTTCCGCTGTGTGATCGACAAAAGGATCGATGGCTCGCCTGCAGATCAACTGCGACTTCGGCATCTTCATCACCAGCTCGACTGGTCACCTTGGTTCAACCAAGAATTGCGCCCCATGTTCGGATCACCATGTTCAGATGAGGGCCTTCATCAAACATCACCTCCGATCTCTATCAAGATCACGGAGGAATCATCTATGGAGCTCGGGGGCTCAACGTCAACATTGCCCTCAAGCGACGGTGCTGTTTTTCCAAACAGTGAACTTGTATCCGCTGCCACCACCTCTTAGAGCATCGCTTTGACGATCCCTTTGGTGGAATTGTGCGGAATTGAATCTTCAAAGACCATGCAAAATTTTGTCGAGTTCTGATGGAGGAATCTCCGGCAATCTATAATATACCAGAGCCGTGTCAAATCTGGACGGAAATCTGGACGAGTTTAGGGCGTGATGTCCAGCTTCTAGCTAGGACGTCCTTTGAAAGATCCTACCTTTGATCGGCTGCGGAATTACTATATCTACCACCCCTCAAAATTTCAGCTCGATCCGACCGTCCAAACTCCAGGGACCTTCCGATTAATGCATCACTTTTCGGATCTGTTTTCTGCACGAAAACAAATCCGACCTGAGTTCATCTTTTTTATGAACGGGATTTCGGACATCCCTTTTGAAGGAAGTTTTATATGGGGTATTGTGTTTTGTTCCCGAACACATCCCACTAACTTTAAGATCTTTTCAACATGATCTTCGACATCATGCTGGTGTCAAACTAGTCCGGCAATATTACTCCATGGCTGCCGACTTGCGCTAGACACGTCGTCACTTTAGCCGAGCTCAACTTCTTCGGATCATCATCTCAGCAAGCCGAACAAGAGTCCGGCATCGTGAAGGATAAATCATCATCAACATCGCCGCCCCACGGATTACACGGAGCGGGCATACCGGCATCGCCGCACGGTCGCTTCATCAAGCCGGCATCGACCACGTCACGACCTGCATCGACAGGGCCGCACTATTGCTTCTTCAAGCTGGTGTCCGTCACGCCGACCTACTTCAACTCATTGGCTGACGTCGAGGCTTCGACATCTCAGCTGGACCGGGGGCTTCGCCATCTCTTCATCAACCTACTCCGGACGCTTCGCCGTCACTAGCCGACCAGCTCCATCACGTTAGCTGAGCCGAGGGCTTTGCCTCGGCGAGTCAACCTTTACCAGCATTGCCATGCCATCGTTTTATCACCCATCAGGCAATGGGTGTGCAGAGCGAGTCCCAATTTTGGGAATCACCTTCCTTTAGATTGCTACAACAAATAAACTAGGTGCTATTAATCCCAGTATTTTTTGCTTGTTTGGGTTCATTTTTCCCAAGGAATTATTACTCTGGTTTGTCCATGATATGTACACAGGTCTATCAAATGGTGACCGCATTAACGATGGTCACGTGGTGGTTTGATCAGTTTCCGTACATAGTCCGGCGAACGCCGCATCCGGAGCTCGGACCGACCTGTGAATTCAGGCTTTGCCACGCCTCTACTACATCATGCCAGCGCCCTGCATCGACATTGACTTCGGCGCCAGGCCATATTTCTTCTATTCCTCACTTTGCATAAATTATTTATTATGCAACATTTTTTTAATTATCATTATTACTATTATCTCCGGTTTGCACTATTTTTTGTGCACAGGAAAATGATCCGGGGACTTCGGCGTCACTCTGCCGGTCTGCATTGACCGTGCTATGTCACCACTTCGGCGTGTCGAGCTCTCCGCTCCGCCACCTCGGGACCGGCTTGGGGGATGGAACCTTGCCCCGCATCAAGCTCGGACCGCGTCATCAATACCGAACACATTAACCAGCTAAGTTGCTTTCATGCTCAAAGCTTTAATTTCTAACTTGTGCTCGGTTTGACCAAGCATTATACTTTTTTGGAAAAAAGTTGCTTGTAAAAAATTTCCTTGTCCGAACTTTGTTTGTGACGCATAAATTCAAATACCCCGTTTACTTGGGGGCTTCCTTTATGAAGCTTTTTCCTGTTGCATATGATTATACTTGTACGGCTTCGTTCCTTGTTCGTGTATTACACCACAATATGCACCATATTGACTTAAGCGATTTGCAAGCTGGGTTGCCTCGCTCCTGTGTTTACCCCTACGTTCCCGATTGTTCGGCTAGGGAGTAAAGGGAGCACCTCTGCGATTGTCACGATCGGGTCAACCGAGCCGGACCTCAGGCTGGGTGAAGCCGAAAGCTAGCACTCTTATAGTTTTCAATCATGGTCGGCACACAACGGAACTCATGAGTACAAAAAATCTATTGCACAAGTCTCATAATAACAATGAGCACTGAAGAAAGGTATCGGTGGGGGTACTATTTTCTTCGGAGATGCTTCTTACACTTCACGGTAATATAGCATAAGTTCCCTGCGCGCGCTTTGTCTGTTACAGCCTTATGGCCTGATTGCCTGGTTATTGGAAACATAGTCGATATTCTCGACCGATGGAGTACATAACACTTTTCGGTCCTTGACCGAAGAGGGAGAAGCTGACGGTCGGTTAAGACGCGTTTAAAGTTCGGTTGAACATAGATATGATATAAGTACTTCGGTACATGCAATCATTCTTCTACCCAAGTCACATGGGGGCTCTTAAGTTTATTTGAGCCGTTTTATAATAAGTGTTCTTCTTCTTAGTCGTTGCAAAGTTTTATTATTATTTATCACTCCTTTTTTCGACACGAGTGTGCGGTCACTAGCCGGGGAGCCTAATTTCTCTCTCAAAGCCGCTAGAGTTTAGTTTGCTAAACTGGCCTGATGAGAAGTACTCCGCCCTCGGGATAGGAGGTTGAAGCCATAGGCTGACCCGCTCGAAGTCTTGAGATAGGATGTATCATGTTAAAGCACGATAGAAGCACTTCTTTTTTCTACTTTCGGATTGGCACCGAACACTAGATATTGTTCGGACGTCATGTTTTTACTGACGTTTCTTGGTTTTCCAAGCCTTTTGGCACTTTTAAACTATTTGTGCTTTTCCAGCATTAGTCTTGCAGTGCAACGCCGGACACTTTTAGGGATTCGGCAAAAACATACTCAGATATTGCTATATATGCATCAGTTTCGAATTGTGTCTTCGGTCAATTGTTGGGTTGCCCGGCTCCTGCACTTGCTTCCTACGTTCCGTTTTGTTCGGCTAGGCGTGCAAAGGGAGAACCACTGCGATTGTGCTTCCAGCTCACATGCTTAAGCACCTTAGTGGAGAAAGCCGAAAACTGACTGTCACAATAAGCGTAAACTGGTCAGCGATCCGATGACTATGTGTAACATCCCAAATTTTCAATTTGGAATGTTATACATAGATCATCATGCATATCATATTTTCTTGTATTTTGGTTGATCCTAGAAATTTCACGCAACTCAAGGACCCTCGGAGAGAGTTGGAGATTTCGATATTTTCATATTTGAGTTTTTTCAAATTTTGAAAAGAGGATCATTTGATTTATTTATTTTATCTTCAATTATTTTTCCGGTGTCAAAATATATAAGAGAGGGAATAATATGACTTTCCCAAATTTAGGAAAAATGAAGATTTAATAAATAGATCAATTTTGTTTTGCCGGAGTTTTGTTTGCGTTTTATTTGGATAGGGAAAAATGCGCGTTTTCAAAAAATTGCATTTTAGGCCCGGAGAAAAGTTCATTTTGTTCGGCTCATTTTTAGGAGTCGGGGAAAATTTACTTTAGGAGTTTTGGAGCTCGTTTAGATTTTCTTTTTTGTGTTTTTCTGCGCGCGAAACCGATTTGAAAAAAAAGGAGCCTCCCGCCAGGCCAGCCGGGCCAAAGGCCCAGCCAGCCGGCCCCTCCCCTCGTGTGCAGCGCAGGCGCCAGGCGCCAAGCGCCCAGGCAGCCGCCGCCGCTCCCTCGCCGAGTCCCAGCGGGACTTAGGTCGGTTAGCCCCTCCCCTTTCCTTGTTTCTTTTTCTTTTGCTTTCCTATCCCTAGTCTATTTCTTGTCCCCTACCCCAAGTCTCCTCTCCCCTCACCTATATAAATACCCCCACACCCCCCCCCTCTAAACACATCAAATCAAAAGCCCCTCTCCTCACCAAGCCCCACACCACC
>NC_041388.1:281934179-281965155 GCF_002162155.2 Triticum dicoccoides
CGCCGCCCTTGTGCATCGCCGCCGCCGCCCAACGCCGCCGTTCGCCGGAGACCTCGCCGGAGGTTGCCCCGCGTCTCTTTTCCTCGGATCGTTTTCTTCTAATCGTTCCGATTCTTTTCTTCTCTTCCGATTCGTTTTCTTTTCGGTTCTTTTCTAAACCGTTCCGGTTTCTAGATCGGTTTTTCATTTCGGTCTTTTTCTCCGAAAACCCTAGATCGGTTTTCGTTCTTCTTTCGGACCATTCGTCTCAACGAATGTGATCACCGATTTTTCCCCGGTTAACGACGCCCATTCGTTTAACCATTCTTCTTTTTCTTTTCGTCGGATTTATTCTACGATCGTGATCTCAGATCCGATCTTCGTTCTAGTCTTTCTTCTCGCTCGTTTATCGGAATCAGGTGATTCAAGCGCCTGGAGTTTCATTGCGAAACCGTCGTTCCGTCTAATCAACTTAAACAAGTTTTTGCCCTGGTAAAATTTGACCTAGTTTCAACTTCCTAGAACCGAGTTGTTTTCTTCCGCCGTTTGTTTTTCCGACGTCTGTTCGGTTCTTTCTTTCTTTGCAACCAGAGTTCTTAAATTGAACTTTCTGGTTCGTTCTCTTGTTCGAGTTTTACCTATGCATTAGATGAGTACTTATTGTGTGCTTGTTGTTTGTCTGCGATAGATCACCCGGATTGCGCCGCTTGTTACTTCGAAACCCTAGGTCTCACAGATCATCAGCAAGGCAAGTAACACTTTGATCATACTTTTTCTACAACCCAGTTTTATTGCATTAGATCAATCCTCTCACATTGCATGATTAGGATCTAATTAAACTGTGGGATGGGAAGTAGATGAGGTAATACCTATTACCTGTATTATTATGAAACCTTTGGGAGTTACTTCTACGTTTGCTTATTATTCCATGCTATGCTAGTAGACGTGGATTGGGTGAGTGAAATCCATGACAGATGTGAGTTGATAATTTTAATGGTTTATCTAAGGTGGCAACTTAAACACACATCTGGGTGGATTGAGGCACCTGATGTCTATCAGGACTTGTGTGTTTTTTTTGGACCGCCACCCAGGCTCAAAGGGATCATAAGATCTTTCATGCTAGAAACTTCCGTGTGCAGCCACATGCTACTACGGGCTCTGGCATAGTTGACTAAGTGGTGCGAGCTCTTACGGGGTGGACTAGCAGATGTAGGTGTTATAGGTGGTACGGTCTACCCCACATGTAAGGTGCTAGCGCTTCTGAAAGACTATGTCGCGGTCATCCGTATCTCAAACACCATGTAGTGCGAGAAACCAAACGGAGGCGAATGAGTCATGTGGGGAAAAGTGCGCAAACCTCTGCAGAGTGTACAAACTAATCATGATTAGCCGTGTCCCCGGTTATGGACAACTTGAGTATCTAGTACTTGAATATCATTGTGAATCTCAACATGTTACTTCTAATTAATGTTGTTGGGTTTTAATTACTTTTAATTGGGATTGAGAATGCTGTCAACCATTCTCAATGTTTCACAACCACCATGATAGTTAAATAAATTTATTCCTTTGCAGTAGGGAAAAACAGGCTTTACGCAAAAACTGTAACCATAGAGCTTTCCACCAGCCATATATGCATATAGTATAGCTGTTTCATTCCATTACTCTCTATGTGTTACTTTGCCAGCATATTCCATGTGCTGACCCGTATTCGGGCTGCAACTTCTTATGTTGCAGACTTTTCAGACGACGAGTAAAGTACTTTTAGGTCATGGCCCTATACTCAGTGATGCCGTTGGAGTTGATGGACCCATTTACCTTCCAAGTCTTCCGCTGTTATCGACACTATATGGCCTTAAGCCATATTTATTGTAATAAGTCTCTTTGAGACAACGATGTAATAAGTGTGTGATTGCCACTCTGCTATAAATCCTTCGATGTACTATGTGATGTCAGCATTACTTATCCAGGGATGACACCTGAGCACAGAGATCAGACTGTTTGAGGTCTGGTCGCTACAGAGATGGTATCAGAGCACACGCTGACTGTAGGACACGACCACTAAGTTAAAGCCATAGAACATCACTTTCTTCTCATTTTCTAACTCCTCATCTTTTCTACCCTATTAGGATGACGAACGCGAAGATTAAGTATGCTCAACTGGATGAAGGCACACCTTTTGGATTTCATTTGAAAGAAGTCACCAAGTACCTGGACATTGGATTACCAAGTTTCACGGGAACCTTCAACGCCACTCTGCCTGAAGAGGAGCGCTGGAAGATTCAAGCTCACATTCCGGGAAGGACATTCGCGCCAATCATGAAGCCTATAGATAGTGTTTTCAATGCACCAACCTGGAGTCTGGGAAGGAGTATGGCAGCTCATATCACCATAGGGCGCATTGGAGAAGTTTACCAAGAAGACCTCAAGGACACTATCTACCAGATTTGCGGACGCCGAGATGAACAATGGGAGTTAGTCAGCACCAAGAAGGATAGATCCATTGCATATTTCATCCAGGAGTTAAACCAGCACATTCGACGCCACGAGAACCAGATGTGCAATGATATGGTAGAGCTGAAGAATGCGAAGGCAAGGATCATCGAGCTAGAAGGAGAACTGAAGTCTACACGCAAGGACTACATGGACGAGATCGTAGCTCTAGCGAGACACAATGGCGATCTTAAGCAGGAGATTGAAGAACTCAAGAGGAAGTTAGGATCCAAGGAGGAAGACGAGTATGTCGCATGTCCGGACGACTACATCATCATCGACGACACCGATTTGGATCCAAGTGAATCCGACTTTGAAGACGAAGCTGGAGCGGATATCATGGAGTCTTCCACCGGTTCAAATTTCTAGAAGACCACCAGATAGTAGTAGTATTCCCCCTGTAAACACAATAGTTCGAGCACTTTTGCGATAGTTTTAGACCGATTGTAAGCCCTTGTTTGATTGAATGAGTGATTTTGTGTGCATTTGCTCATGTGCATTGGGGTAGTGTTTTCCCTTTAGACCTCTCTCTATTCTTAATTCTCATCTTTTCTAAACCCTCAGATGCCTCCGAGACGTGACAACGGATTTCCACCGGAGCTCACTCAGTTGATCCAACAGCAGAATCAATTGATGCAGATGTTAGTCCAGAACCAGCAGAACAACAACAACAACCCACCACCACCACCACCTATTGACCACTTAGCCCATTTCCTTAGGCTGAATCCACCGGTGTTTTCCAGTAGCACCGAGCCGATAGTAGCAGACGATTGGCTCCACAAGATAGGAAGGGAGTTGACCACTGCAGGATGCACAGATGGTGAGAAAGTGAAGTTTGCCGCTCACCAGCTTGACGGACCCGCGGCAGCATGGTGGGAGAATTTCACAGCCACCTACCCAGTAGACACTGTCACATGGGATCAGTTTCAGCAAGCTTTCCGCACTGCCCATGTTTCAGCAGGAGCTATGGCCATGAAGAAGCGTGAGTTTTGCAACTTACGCCAAGGAGGAAGGACGGTTGGCCAGTACGTTGACGATTTCAGCAAGTTAGCATGTTATGCCCCAGATGACGTTGCTACGGATGCAGCTAAGCAGGAGAA
Source organism: Triticum dicoccoides (assembly GCF_002162155.2). Lineage (NCBI taxonomy): Eukaryota > Viridiplantae > Streptophyta > Magnoliopsida > Poales > Poaceae > Triticum > Triticum dicoccoides. The sequence continues at coordinate 281,937,749 of NC_041388.1, forward strand.
GTTTCTGCAAGGACTGAATGATGAACTAAGCATGAAATTGATGGTAGCAAGTTTCAACAACTACCAGGAGTTGGTAGATCGTGCCATCATGATTGAAGGAAAGCAACAGCAGATTGAGAACCGTAAGAGGAAGTATGGACAGGGGAAGTATAACTCTGGAGCCCAGCCCCTAAACCGGGATTTCAGTTTCAGCATACCCATGGAGGAGGTAGTTCGCACAACCATAATGGACACAAGAATGGTAATGGGAATGGAGGAAGCAACGGCCAGAACCGGACCACCCCATCGACCCCAACCAAGAGAGATCTGAGTCAAGTCACCTGTTTCAAGTGTTCCAAGACCGGACATTATGCCAATGAATGTCCCGAAGGCCAGAATGGAAATGGCAATGGAAGCTCTGGGAAGAAGCCGAACCCTTTCAATAGGGGACAGGTGAACCACATTAATGTGGAGGAGGTTGAAGATCAGCCTGACGCAGTAATCAGTAAGTTTCTGGTTAAGTCATTTACTGCACTCGTTCTTTTTGATACTGGAGCATCACATTCATACATATCAAGGGGATTTGTGGATAAATATAACCTGCCAACCCAAGCCCTTAGGTCACCCATGTTAGTAAGCTCACCAGGAGTGGAGTTTATGGCTAGACGATGGTGTGATCGGTTACCATTAAGGATTGGTAACTATGTGTTTCCCTCAGACCTAATAGTATTGGAATCTCAAGGATTGGATGTAATATTAGGCATGGATTGGTTATCAAAGTATAAAGGGAATATTGAGTGTGCTAGTAAGTCAATTTTGCTTACCACACCAGAAGGAAGAAGGATCAAGTATGTATCCCGGCATATGCCAAACAGGACACAAGTAAACTGCCTAGCAGGAGTTGTGCAAGAGGATGTACCAGTGGTAAAGGATTTTCCTGATGTATTTCCCGAAGAGTTGCCAGGCATGCCACCGGATAGAGACATTGAGTTTTTGATTGAGTTATTGCCAGGTACAGGCCCAATATCGAAGCGACCATATAGGATGCCATCAAAGGATTTGGTGGAAATTAAGAATCAGATTAAGGAGTTATTGGATAAGGGTTACATTCTCCCAAGTTCTTCGCCTTGGGGATCACCCGTGCTTCTAGTGGAAAAGAAGGATGGATCATTAAGGATGGTTGTAGATTATCGGGGATTGAATGAAGTAACCATCAAGAACAAGTACCCACTGCCAATGATCAACGATCTGTTTGATCGGTTGCAAGGAGCTAAAGTGTTTTGCAAGATCGATTTGCGATCAGGGTACCATCAATTGAAGATTCGAGAGCAGGACATACCTAAGACATCGTTCACCATGAGATATGGACTGTATGAGTATACCATGATGTCATTTGGATTGACTAACGCACCTGCCTATTTTATGAACCTGATGAACAAAGTGTTTATGGAGTTTTTGGATAAATTCGTCGTAGTGTTCATTGATGACATCCTGGTTTATTCAAAGAATGACGAGGAACATAAGGAACATTTGCGTTTGGTTTTGGAGAAACTAAGGGAACATCAGTTATACGCCAAATTCAGCAAATGTGAGTTTTGGTTGAAGGAAGTTGGATTCCTCGGACACGTTATATCCGGAGAAGGTATAGCAGTTGACCCCACTAAGGTTGAGACCGTAACCGAATGGGAATCACCAACGACAGTTGGAGAGATCCAGAGTTTTCTTGGACTCGTAGGATACTACCGGAGGTTCATTGAGAACTTTTCAAAGATTGCAAAGCCTATGACTGAATTGTTGAAGAAGGATACTAAGTTCAAATGGACTGAGGAGTGTGAGGCTAGTTTCCAGGATTTGAAGAAACGTTTGGTCACCTCACCAGTATTGATTTTGCCAGATCAGACCAAGGATTATGAGGTGTATTGCGACGCTTCACGTCGAGGACTTGGAGCAGTGCTTATGCAGGAAGGAAGAGTTGTTTCGTATGCTTCACGGCAACTGAAACCTCATGAATTGAATTATGCCACGCATGATTTGGAGTTAGCAGCCGTAGTGCATGCATTGAAAACGTGGAGACATTTCCTCATTGGAAATCATTGTGAAGTGTATACGGATCACAAGAGTTTGAAGTACATTTTCACTCAAAAGGAGTTGAACCTCCGACAAAGGAGATGGTTGGAGCTCATCAAGGATTATGACATGAGATTGCATTACCATCTCGGAAAAGCTAATGTAGTAGCTGACGCATTGAGCCGTAAGAGCCATGTCAATACCCTAGTGACAGAGAAAATACCCAAGGAGTTAGCAGAAAACCTTCGTGAACTATGTTTGGAAATAGTTCCCAGAGGATATGTAGCAGCATTGGAGATTCAGTCAACATTGATGGATAAAATCAGAGAAGCTCAGAAATCTGACAAGGAGATTGCTGCTATAAAAGAGAGAATGAGCAAAGGAAAAGCAAAGGGATTTCGTGAAGATGAGCACGATACCCTATGGTTTGAGGACCGTGTTTATGTGCCCAATGACCCGGAGATCAGGAAGTTAATTTTGCAAGAGGCACATGATTCACCGTATTCGATTCACCCAGGGAATACCAAGATGTATTTGGATTTGAAGGAAACATTCTGGTGGACCGGAATGAAGAAGGATATTGCAGCATATGTAGCAGTTTGTGACATATGTCAGAGAGTAAAGGCAGAGCATCAGAAGCCAGCAGGATTGTTACAACCATTGCCGATACCCGAATGGAAGTGGGATACGATAGGCATGGATTTTATCACAGGACTACCCAGGACAAAGGCAGGCTACGATTCGATATGGGTAGTAGTTGATCGTTTGATGAAGGTAGCACATTTTATTCCAGTTAAGACCACTTACACCAGTGCTAAGTTGGCAAAGATATACATGACTAGGATCATTTGTTTGCATGGAGTTCTGAGGATTATCGTATCAGATAGAGGAACCCAATTTACCTCAAAGTTTTGGAATCAGTTGCATGAAACTTTAGGAACCAGACTAGAGTTCAGCACAGCTTTTCATCCACAGACAGATGGACAGACCGAGAGAGTCAATCAGATTTTGGAAGATATGCTGAGAGCTTGTGCACTAGATTATGGATCTAGTTGGGACGATAATTTGCCATACGCGGAGTTTTCTTACAATAATAGCTATCAGACCAGTTTGAAGATGGCACCTTTCGAAGCCCTATACGAAAGGAGGTGCAGGACACCGTTGTCATGGGACGAAGTGGGAGACCGTTAATTCTTTGGACCAGATTTGATTAAGAAGTCTGAACGGGAAGTTAAGTTGATTCGCGATAGGCTCAAGGTAGCCCAGTCTAGGCAAAAGAGTTACGTAGATTCAAAATGCAAGGAGACAGTTTACGAAACCGGAGACAGAGTTTACCTTCGAGTATCCCCACTTCGAGGAATAAAGCGCTTTGGAGTTAAGGGAAAGTTAGCACCGCGTTTCGTTGGACCGTACAAGATCTTGCAACGTATGGGAGAAGTCGCTTATAAGTTGGAATTACCAGAATGACTGTCAGGAGTTCATGATGTATTCCATGTTTCTCAGCTGAAGAAATGTCATGCCGAAATGGTGGAAGTACCGCTAAGAGATACAGTGCCACTCGAAGCGATTCAGTTGGATAACGACTTAACCTATGTGGAGAAGCCAGTCAAGATTCTCGATTATGCCAGCAGAGTTACTCGCAGCAAGGTTATCAAGTTTTGCAAAGTTCAGTGGAACCACCACTCAGAGGATGAAGCCACCTGGGAGAGAGAAGAAGATTTGCTCAAGGACCACCCTCACCTATTTTCTAGCCAACCCGAATCTCGAGGGCGAGATTCATCTTAAGGGGGGTAGGTTTGTAACATCCCAAATTTTCAATTTGGAATGTTATACATAGATCATCATGCATATCACATTTTCTTGCATTTTGGTTGATCCTAGAAATTTCACGCAACTCAAGGACCCTCGGAGAGAGTTGGAGATTTCGATATTTTCATATTTGAGTTTTCTCAAATTTTGAAAAGAGGATCATTTGTTTTATTTATTTTATCTTCAATTATTTTTCCGGTGTCAAAATATATAAGAGAGGGAATAATATGACTTTCCCAAATTTAGGAAAAATGAAGATTTAATAAATAGATCAATTTTGTTTTGCCGGAGTTTTGTTTGCGTTTTATTTGGATAGGGAAAAATGCGCGTTTTCAAAAAATTGCATTTTAGGCCCGGAGAAAAGTTCATTTTGTTCGGCTCATTTTTAGGAGTCGGGGAAAATTTACTTTAGGAGTTTTGGAGCTCGTTTAGATTTTCTTTTCTGTGTTTTTCTGCGCGCGAAACCGATTTGAAAAAAAAAGGAGCCTCCCGCCAGGCCAGCCGGGCCAAAGGCCCAGCCAGCCGGCCCCTCCCCTCGCGCGTAGCGCAGGCGCCAGGCGCCAGGCGCGCAGGCAGCCGCCGTCGCTCCCTGGCCGAGTCCCAGCGGGACTTAGGTCGGTTAGCCCCTCCCCTTTCCTTGTTTCTTTTTCTTTTGCTTTCCTATTCCTAGTCTATTTCTTGTCCCCTACCCCAAGTCTCCTCTCCCCTCACCTATATAAATACCCCCACACCCCCCCTCTAAACACATCAAATCAAAAGCCCCTCTCCTCCCCAAGCCCCACACCACCGCCCCTCACCACCACCCGCGCCACCCCACCCTGCGCCGCCCCACACCACCCGCCGCCGCCCTTGTGCATCGCCGCCGCCGCCCAACGCCGCCGTTCGCCGGAGACCTCGCCGGAGGTTACCCCGCGTCTCTTTTCCTCAGATCGTTTTCTTCTAATCGTTCCGATTCTTTTCTTCTCTTCCGATTCGTTTTCTTTTCGGTTCTTTTCTAAACCGTTCCAGTTTCTAGATCGGTTTTTCGTTTCGGTCTTTTTCTTCGAAAACCCTAGATCAGTTTTCGTTCTTCTTTCGGACCGTTCGTCTCAACGAACGTGATCACCGATTTTCCCCGGTTAACGACGCCCGTTCGTTTAACCGTTCTTCTTTTTCTTTTCGTTGGATTTATTCCGCGATCGTGATCTCAGATCCGACCTTCGTTCTAGTCTTTCTTCTCGCTCGTTTATCGGAATCAGGTGATTCAAGCGCCTGGAGTTTCATTGCGAAACCGCCGTTCCGTCTAATCAACTTAAACAAGTTTTTGCCCTGGTAAAATTTGACCTAGTTTCAACTTGCTAGAACCGAGTTGTTTTCTTCCGCTGTTTGTTTTTCCGTCGTCTGTTCGGTTCTTTCTTTCTTTGCAACCGGAGTTCTTAAATTGAACTTTCTAGTTCGTTCTCTTGTTCGAGTTTTACCTGTGCATTAGATGAGTACTTATTGTGTGCTTGCTGTTTGTCTGCGATAGATCACCCGGATTGCGCCGCTTGTTACTTCGAAACCCTAGGTCTCGCGGATCATCAGCAAGGCAAGTAACACTTTGATCATACTTTTTCTACAACCCAGTTTTATTGCATTAGATCAATCCTCTCACATTGCATGATTAGGATCTAATTAAACTGTGGGATGGGAAGTAGATGAGGTAGTACCTATTACATGTATTATTATGAAACCTTTGGGAGTTACTTCTACGTTTGCTTATTATGCCATGCTATGCTAGTAGACGTGGATTGGGTGAGTGAAATCCATGACAGATGTGAGTTGATAATTTTAATGGTTTATCTAAGGTGGCAACTTAAACACACATCTGGGTGGATTGAGGTAGCTGATGTCTATCAGGACTTGCCTGTTTTTTTTGGACCGCCACCCAGGCTCAAAGGGATCATAAGATCTTTCATGCTAGAAACTTCCGTGTGCAGCCACATGCTACTATGGGCTCTGGCATAGTTGACTAAGTGGTGCGAACTCTTACGGGGTGGACTAGCAGATGTAGGGGTTATAGGTGGTACGGTCTACCCCACATGTAAGGTGCTAGCGCTTCTGAAAGACTATGTCTCGGTCATCCGTATCTCAAACACCATGTAGTGCGAGAAACCAAACGGAGGCGAATGAGTCATGTGGGGAAAAGTGCGCAAACCTCTGCAGAGTGTACAAACTAATCATGATTAGCCGTGTCCCCGATTATGGACAACTTGAGTATCTAGTACTTGAATATCATTGTGAATCTCAACATGTTACTTCTAATTAATGTTGTTGGGTTTTAATTACTTTTAATTGGGATTGAGAATGTTGTCAACCATTCTCAATGTTTCACAACCACCATGATAGTTAAATAAATTTATTCCTTTGCAGTAGGGAAAAACTGGCTTTACGCAAAAACTGTAACCATAGAGCTTTCCACCAGCCATATATGCATATAGTATAGCTGTTTCATTCCATTACTCTCTATGTGTTACTTTGCCAGCGTATTCCATGTGCTGACCCGTATTCGGGCTGCAACTTCTTATGTTGCAGACTTTTCAGACGACGAGTAAAGTGCTTCTAGGTCATGGCCCTATACTCAGTGATGCCGTTGGAGTTGATGGACCCATTTACCTTCCAAGTCTTCCGCTGTTATCGACACTATATGGCCTTAAGCCATATTTATTGTAATAAGTCTCTTTGAGACAACGATGTAATAAGTGTGTGATTGCCACTCTGCTATAAATCCTTCGATGTACTGTGTGGTGTCAGCATTACTTATCCAGGGATGACACCTGAGCACAGAGATCAGACTGTTTGAGGTCTGGTCGCTACACTATGTTAAATAACAGGCCGTTCATAACATTGGCCAAAGTGTTTATGGCTTGACCTCGACTGTCGCCGAACACTACCGGGGGCTATTAACTAGCCTCCCAAACTAAGTCCTCGATATTTTGCTCTTACATTGGAGCTGAGGTTTTATGATCATGCTTAGCATGACAACCCAAAGAAAGGAACCGATAGCGGGACTATTTTCTTTGGAAGACATTTCTTCTGTTAAACAGTGATATAACTCTCTGCATACCTTTGTTTATACAACCGTGTGGCCAGATTGCCTTGTTTGTCGTAAATCTTTGCCCTCATAAAGGATTTATAAAGTAGGACAAACACTCCTCGGCTACTGGCCCAGGAGGTGGAAGCCGATGGTCGGTCAACAAAGTTTTGTACAATGCGGATCCAAGCATTAATGACGTAAAGTACTTGGATACATAGAGTCATTACACATAATTTGTGATTTTACTATGGATATCGATCCTTAATTCGGCCACCCGTGCCCGCATTAAAGCTCGGGGGCTACTGGGCTTCGGGCTTATTATTTACAAATATTAAAGGGGCACATCGATCCCCTGATCTGGTGTTGCCACCCGACCAGTGTCTCGGGGGCTACTGCATTGCTTGTCCAATGCAGAAAATTTTATGTGCAATATAGTTTCCGAGGAGATTTTGATCCTCAGGTTGGTCGGCCGCACCCAACCTGAGTCTCGAAGACTGAGCATGCCTCTTTTAGTGTCTCGAGGTATTCTGCTGAGCTTGGACTTGATCCTCAGGCCGATTTTGCAAATCAACCTGAGTCTCAGCGGCTACTGGGACCAACGGTCTTCGTCATCCTTCAGGTGCATCTTGGGTTTTAGACCGATACACACCTTGAGCGCTACTGGCTATATATCTCGGCAGAGAATAAATTGCACCAATAAAAAATATTCACAAAAATCGGCCCACATTCGGGGTGGTACACCACCTCGGAAGCAGCCCGACATAAAGCTCGGGCGCTAATGGCTGGCTCCATAGAGGGCATTTCCGGCATTAAGCTCGGCTAAACTCCTTCAAACTTCTTTGAACCAAGGTAATTTATGACACCTCAGATATAGTCCGGCGTTGGAGCTCTGATACATAGTCCAGCGTTGGAGCTCGGATACATTCCGGTGTTAGAGCTGGGAAGCGGTCCGGCGTTGGTGCTCGGTTGCAAAAGATACCTCGAATACAGTCCGGCGTTGGAGCTCGGACGCAAGAGGATGCTGCCGCCCGGGAACAACTTCAAACCCAAGGTGTGGCATAAAAATAACAAGGCATTGATAAAGGCCGGAAACTTAAAGGGGCTCCTTGGATACCCGACGTGTAAACTCGTCGAATGCATTTCGGCGATCCTCAAGATCGAAGATGAGAAGATTTGTTGAACTAGTTTTCAAGACCCTCAACCGAAGATGAAGAACAGTTCGGAAGAATCGAGGAGCGTCCCTAACTTGAAGACCGGTTCAGGGGGCTACTGACGGTGTCCTAGACTAGGGGGTACTCATCACATCGTCTCCCGATCAGTTGGGTTGGGCCGAGGACCCCCATGGCCGCATACTCATGGGCCAGTTTCGGACAGCTGCCGCATACAAGGAAGATTCCACAAGACTTGGCGATCAAGACAAGGACTCCACCCCACCGGCGTATTCGGCTAGGACTCTTGTTATTCTAGGCCTTCGGTGCATTATTTAAACCGAGGCCAGGCTAGTCGATAGATATACAGAACAACAATCATACCATAGGCTAGCTTCTAGGGTTTAGCCTCCTTGATCTCGTGGTAGATCTAGTCTTGTACTACCCATATCATCAATATTAATGAAGCAGGATGTAGGGTTTTACCTCCATCAAGAGGGCCTGAACCTGGGTAAAACATCATGTTCCCTGCCTCCTGTTACCATCCGGCCTAGACGCACAGTTCGGGACCCCCTACCCGAGATCCGCCGGTTTTGACACCGACACTCGACCTTTCGGTCTCAGTGTTCCGAGGCCATATCAGCATATGCTAGGCTCGTCAAGTTTAACCCGAGTATTCTGCGTGTGCAAAACTGGCTTGCACCCGTTGTATGTGAACTTAGAGCTTATCACACCCGATCATCATGTGGTGTCTCGGCACGACGAACTATAGCAATGGTGCATACTCAGGGAGAACACTTATACCTTGAAATTTAGTCAGAGATCATCTTATAATGCTACCGCTGAACTAAGCAAAATAAGATGCATAAAGGATAAACATCACATGCAATCAATATAAGTGATATGATATGGCCATCATCATCTTGTTCCTTTGATCTCCATCTCCAAAGCACCGTCCTGGTCACCATCGTCACCGGCTTGACACCTTGATCTCCATCAAAGCATCATTGTTGTCTCGCCAATTGTTGCTTCTACGACTATCGCTACCACTTAGTGATAAAGTAAAGCAATTACATGGCGATTGCATTTCATACAATAAAGCGACAACCATATGGCTCCTGCCAGTTGCCGATAACTGTGTTACAAACATGATCATCTCATACAATAAAATTTAGCATCATGTCTTGACCATACCACATCACAACATGCCCTGCAAAAACAAGTTAGACGTCCTCTAATTTGTTGTTGCAAGTTTTACGTGGCTGCTACGGGCTGAGCAAGAACCGTTCTTACCTACGCATCAAAAACCACAATGTGGTATAGTGATTGTTTTTTGATCTTCAGAAAGAACCATGTTCATTGAATCCGATTCAACTAAAGTTGGAGAAACTGACACCCACCAACCACCTGTGTGCGAAGCACGTCAGTAGAACCAGTCTCGCGTAATGTCGGTCTGGGCCGCTTCATCCAACAATACCGCCAAATCAAGAATCAACTAGTGACGGCAAGCAATATGTATATACCCATGCCCACAACTCCTTTGTGTTCTACTCGTGCATATAACATCTATGCATAAACCTGGCTCGGATGCCACTATTGGGTAACGCAGTAATTTCAAAAAAATTCCTACGCACACACAAGATCATGGTGATGCATAGCAACGAGAGGGGAGAGTGTTGTCTACGTACCCTCGTAGACCATAAGCGGAAGCGTTATGACAACGTGGTTGATGTAGTCGTACATCTTCATGATCGATCGATGCTTGTACCGTATGTACAACACCTCTGTGATCTGCACACGTTCGGCTTGGTGACGTCCCATGAACTCACGATCCAGCAGAGTGTCGAGGGAGAACTTCGTCGGCACGACAGCGTGATGACGGTGATGATGATGCTACCGGAATAGGGCTTCGCCTAAGCACCAGTACGATATGACCAAGGTGGATTATGGTGGAGGGGGGCACCGCACACGGCTGGAAACAATCGACTTGTGTGTCCTACGGTGCCCCCTGCCCCGTATATAAAGGAGCAAGGGGGGAGGCCGGCCGGACCTAGTGGCATGCCAAGGGAGGAGGAATCCTCCTCCTAGTAGGAGTAGGATTCCTCCTTTCCTAGTCCTACTAGGAGGAGAAGTGGAAGGAAGGAAGGAAGGGAGAGGAAGAGGAGAAGGAAAGGGGGGCCCTTCCCTAGTCCAATTCAGACTCCCTATAGGGAGGGGGCGCGGCTGCTCCTTGTGGGCTGCCTCCCCTCTTCCCTATGGCCCATGAAGGCCCAACTTTCCCCCCCCCCCGGGGGGGGGGTCCGGTAACCCTCCAGCACTCTGGTTTTCTCTGAAATCACCTGGAACACTTCTGGTGTCCGAATATAGCCGTCCAATATATCAATCTTTATGTCTCGACCAATTTGAGACTCCTCATCATGTCTATGATCATATCCGGGACTCCGAACTACCTTCGGTACATCAAAACACATAAACTCATAATACTAATCGTCACCGAATGTTAAGCGTGCGGACCCTACGGGTTCAAGAACTACGTAGACATGGTCGAGACACGTCTTCGGTCAATAACCAATAGCGGAACCTGCATGTTCATATTAGCTCCCACATATTCTATGAAGATCTTTATCGGTCAAACCGCATAACGATATACGTTGTTCCCTTTTTCATCGGTATGTTACTTGCCCGAGATTCGATCGTCGGTATCTCAATACCTAGTTCAATATCGTTACCGGAAATTCTCTTTACTCGTTCCGTAATGCATCATCACGCAACTAACTCATTATTCACATTTCTTGCAAGGCTTATAGTGATGTGCATTACTGAGAGGGCCCAGAGATACCTCTCCGATACTCAGAGTAACAAATCCTAATCTCGATCTATGCCAACTCAACAAACACCATCGGAGCCACTTGTAGAGCATCTTTATAGTCACCCAGTTACGTTGTGACGTTTGATAGCACACCAAGTGTTCCTACGGTATTCGGGAGTTGCATGATCTCATAGTCATAGGAACATGTATAAGTTATGGAGAAAGCAATAGCAACAAACTAAACGATCATCGTGCTAAGCTAACGGATGGGTCAGGTCAATCACATCATTCTCTAATGATGTGATCCCATTAATCAAGTGATAACTCATGTCTATGGTTAGGAAACATAACCATCATTGATTCAACGAGCTAGTCAAGTAGAGGCATACTAGTGACACTCTGTTTGTCTATGTATTCACACATGTACCGAGTTTCCCAGTTAATACAATTCTAGCATGAATAATAAACATTTATCATGATATAAGGAAATATAAATAACAACTTTATTATTGCCTCTAGGGCATATTTCCTTTAGTACAAAGCCGGGGCGATGACCCCGTGCAAGAGAAAATAAAGAAGCATTGTGGGGGCCCCCGACCTAGATTGCATACATGCATGAGCATTCCAATATCACCGCATAAGCATTTCATGAGTATTTGCATATGCATATAGATAGGATCGCATCCTTCATTCATTCTCATCTGCATGAAGTTGCAGGTTCCTGCCGTGAACTTGGCTTCGACAAGAGTTGAGAAGATTGCCCGACACGGCAATCCCCGACAAGCCAAGCAGATAAGGTCTACCTCCTGTCCGTTAGTGCTCTGTAAGCTATGACTTGTGCATTTACAAAGCCTCGCCATCTGACGGTGTCCTGGACTAGGGGGTACTCACCACGTCGTCTCCCGATCTATTAGATTGGGCCGAGGACCCTCGTGGCCATATACTCATGGGCCAGTTCGGACAGCTGCCGCATACAAGGAAGATTCCACAAGACTTGGCGATCAAGACAAGGACTTCTCCCCACCGGCGTATTCGGCTAGGACTCTTGTTATCCTAGGCCTTCGGTGCATTATATAAACCAAGGCCAGGCTAGTCGATAGATATACAATATATACAACAATCATACCATAGGCTAGCTTCTAGGGTTTAGCCTCCTTGATCTCGTGGTAGATCTACTCTTGTACTACCCATATCATCAATATTAATCGAGCAGGACGTAGGGTTTTACCTCCATCAAGAGGGCCCGAACCTGGGTAAAACATTGTGTCCCTTGTCTCCTGTTACCATCCGCCTAGACGCACAGTTCGGGACCCCCTACCCGAGATCCACCGGTTTTGACACCGACATTGGTGCTCTCGTTGAGAGTTCCGCTGTGTGATTGACAAAAGATCGATGGCTCGCCTGCAGATCAACTGTGACTTCGGCGTCTTCGTCACCAGTTCGACTGGTCACCTTGGTTCGACCAAGAATTGCGCCCCGTGTTCGGATCACCATGTTCGGACGAGGGCCTTCATCAAACATCAACTCCGATCTCTATCAAGATCACGGAGGAATTATCTATGGAGCTCGGGGCTCAACAACATTGCCCTCAAGCGACCGTGCTGTTTTTTTGGACAGCGAACTCGTATCTGCCGCCACCACCTCCTCGAGTATCGCTTTAACGATCGCTTTGGTGGAATTGTGTGGAATTGGGTCTATAACAACCCTAGAAAATTTCGTCGAGTTCCGATGGAGGAATCTCTGGCAATCCACGATATTACCGGAGTCCTGTCAAATCTGGACGGGAATTTGGATGAGTTTAGGGCGTGGTGTCCAGCTTCTAGCTCGGACGTCCTTTGGAAGATCCAACCATTGATCGGCTGCGGAATTCCTATATCTACCACCTCTCAAAATTTCGGATCGATCCGACCGTCCAAACTCCGGGAATCTTCCGATTAGTGCATCACTTTTCGGATGTGTTTTCTGCCCGAAAACGAATCCGATCCGAGTTCATATTTTTTATGAACAGGATTTCGGACATCCCTTTTGAAGGAAGATTTGTATGGGCTATTGTGTTTTGTTCCTGAACACATCTCACTAACTGTAACATCTTTTGAACATGATCTTCAACATCATGCTGGTGTCAAACCAGTCCGGCAATATTACTCCACGGCTGCCGACCTGCGCTAGACACGGCGTCACTTTGTTGAGCCGAGCTCAACTTCTTCGGACCATCATCTCGGCAAGCCGAACAAGAGCCCGGCATCGCGAAGGATAAATCATCACCAACATCGCCGCCCCACGGATTACACGGAGCGGGCATACCGGCATCGCCGCATGGTCACTTCATCAAGCCAGCATCGACCACGTCACGACCTGCATCGACAGGGCCGCACTATTTCTTCTTCAAGCTGGTGTCCATCACGCCGACCTACTTTGACTCATCGGCTGACCTCGGGGCTTCAACATCTCGGCTGGACCGGGGGCTTCACCACCTCTTCATCAACCTACTCTGGACACTTCGGCGTCACTAGCCGACCAGCTCCGTCACGTTAGCTGGGCCGAGGGCTTTGCCTCGGCAAGCCAACCTTTATCAGCATTGCCATGTCGTCGTTTTATCGCCCATCGGGCAATGGGTGTGCGGATCGAGTCCCAATTTTGGGAATCACCTTCCTTCGGATTGCTACAACAAATAAACCAGGTGCTATCAATCCCTAATATTTTTTGCTTGTTTGGGTTCATTTTTCCCAAGGAATTATTACTCTGGTTTGTCCATCATATGTACACAGGTCTATCAAATGGTAGCCGCATTCACGATAGTCGCATGGTGGTTCGGTCAATTTCCGTACATAGTCCGGCGAATGCCGCATCCGGAGCTCGGACCGACCTGCGAATTCAGGCTTTGCCACGCCTTTACCGCATCACGCCGACGCCCTGCATCGACATTGACTTCGGCGCCAGGCCATATTTCTTTTATTACTCACTTTGCATAAATTACTTATTATTCAACGATTTTTTTAATTATCATTATTACTATTATCTCCGGTTTGCACTACTTTTTGTGCACAGAAAAATGATCCGGGGACTTCGGCGTCACTCTGCTGGTCTGCATTGACCGTGCTATGTCACCACTTCGGCGTGTCGAGCTCTCCGCTCCGCCACCTCGGGACTGACTTGGGGGATGGAACCTTGCCCCGCATCAAGCTCGGACCGCGTCATCAATACCGAACACATTAACCAGCTAAGTTGCCTTCATGCTCAAAGTTTTAAATTTTTAACTTATGTTCGGTTCGACCAAGCATTTTACCTTTTTGAAAAAAAAGTTGCTTGTAGAGAATTTCCTTGTCCAAACTTTGTTTGTGACACACAAATTCAAGGACCCAATTCACTTGAGGGCTTCCTTTATGAAGCTTTTTTCTCTTGCATATGATTATACTTGTACGGCTTCATTCCTTGTTCGTGTATTATGCCACAATATGCACCATATTGACTTAAGCGATTTGCATGCTGGGTTGCCTCACTCCTATGTTTACCCCTACGTTCCCGATTGTTCGGCTAGGGAGTAAAGGGAGCACCTCTGCGATTCTCACGATTGGGTCACCCGAGCCGGACCTCAGACTGGGTGAAGCCGAAAGCTAGCGCTATTATAGTTATTCAATGATGGTCGGCACACAACGGAACTCATGAGTACAAAAAATCTATGGCACAAGTCTCATAATAACAATGAGCACCGAAGAAAGGTATCGGTGGGGGTACTATTTTTTTCGGAGATGCTTCTTACACTTCACGGTAATATAGCATAAGTTCCCTGAGCGCGCTTTGTCTGTTACAGCCTTATGGCCTTATTGCCTGGTTATTGGAAACACCATCGATATTCTCGACCGATGGAGTACATGACACTTTTCGGTCCTTAACCAAAGAGGGAGAAGCCGACGGTCGGTTAATACACGTTTAAAGTTCGGTTGAACATAGATATGATATAAGTACTTCGGTACATGCAATCATTCTTCTACCCAAGTCACTTGGGGGCTCTTAAGTTCATTTGAGCCGTTTTATAATAAGTGTTCTTCTTCTTAGTCGTTGCAAAGTTTTCTTATTATTATTTATCACTCCTTTTTTTGACACGAGTGTGCGGTCACTTGCCGGGGAGCCTAATTTCTCTCTCAAAGCCACTAGAGTTTAGTTTGCTAAACTGGCATGATGAGAAGTACTCCGCCCTCGGGATAGGAGGTTGAAGTCGTAGGCTGACCCGCTCGAAGTCTTGAGATAGGATATATCATGTTAAAGCACGACAGAAGCACTTCTTTTTTCTAAGACCAACTTTCGGATTGGCACCAAACACTTGATATTGTTCGGACGTCATGTTTTACTGACGTTTCTTGGTTTTCCAAGCTTTTTGGCACTTTTAAACTATTTGTGCTTTTCCAGCATTAGTCTCGCAGTGCAACGCCGGACACCTTTAGGGATTCGGCAAAAACATTCTCAGATATCGCGATATATGCATCGGTTTCGAATTGTGTCTTCGGTCAATAGTTTGGTTGCCCGGCTCCTGCACTTGCTTCCTACGTTCCGTTTTGTTCTGCTAGGCGTGCAAAGGGAGAACCACTGCGATTGTGCTTCCAGATCACATGGTTAAGCACCTTAGTGGAGAAAGCCGAAAACTGACTGTCACAATTGCGTAAACTGGTCAGGGATCCGATGACTATGACGGGCCATTCATAACATTGGCCGAAGTGTTTACGGCTTGACCTCGACTGTCGCCGAACACTACCGGGGGCTATTAACTGGCCTACCAAACTAAATCCTCGATATTTTGCTCTTACATTCGAGCTGAGGTTTCATGATCATGCTTAGCATGACAACCCAAAGAAAGGAACCGATAGCGGGACTATTTTCTTTGGAATACATTTCTTCTGTTAAACAGTAATATAACATATCTCTCTGTGTACCTTTGTTTATAAAACCGTGTGGCCAGATTTCCTTGTTTGTCGTAAATCTTTGCCCTCATAAAGGCTTTATAAAGTAGGACAAACACTCCTCGGCTACTGGCCAAGGAGGTGGAAGCCGATGGTCGGTCAACAAGTTTTGTACAATGCGGATCCGAGCATTAATGACGTAAAGTACTTGGATACATAGAGTCATTACACATAATTTGTGATTTTACTATGGATATTGGTTCTTAATTCGGCCACCCGTGCCCGCATTAAGGCTCGGGGGCTACTGGGCTTCGGGCTTATTATTTACAAATATTAAAGGGGCACATCGATCCCCTGATCTGGTGTTGCCACCCGACCAGTGTCTCGGGGGCTACTGCATTGCCTGTTCAATGCAGAAATTTTTAAGTGCAATACAGTTGCCGAGGAGATTTTGATCCTCAGGTTGGTCGGCCGCACCCAACCTGAGTCTTGAGGACTGAGCACACCGCTTTTGTTTCCCGAAGTATTCTACTGAGCTAGGACTTGATCCTCAGGCCGATTTTGCAAATCAACCTGAGTCTCAGCGGCTACTGGGATCAGCGGTCTTATGTCATCCTTCATGTGCATCTCGGGTTTTAGACCGATACACACCTTGAGGGCTACTGGCCATATATCTCGGCAGAGAATAAATTGCAATAATAAAAATATTGACAAAAAATCGACCCATAGTCGGGGTGGTGCACCACCTCGGAAGCAGTCCGGCATAAAGCTCGGGCGCTAGTGGCTGGCTCCATAGAGGGCATTTCCGGCATTAAGCTCGGCTAAACTCCTTCAACTTTTTTGAACCAAGGTGATATGACACATCGGATATAGTCCAGCATTGGAGCCTGGACATAGTCCGACGTTGGAGCTCGGATATATTTCGGCGTTGGAGCTCGGATATACAGTCCGGCGTTGGTGCTCGGATACATAGTCCGGCGTTGGAGCTCGGATACATTCCGGCGCTAGAGCTGGGAAGCGGTCCGGCGTTGGTGCTCGGCTGCAAAAGATACCTCGAATGCAGTCCGGCGTTGGAGCTCGGACGCAAGAGGACCCTGCCTCCCGGGAACAACTTCAAACCCGAGGTGTGGCATAAAAATAAACAAGGCATTGATAAAGGCCGGAAACTTAAAGGGGCTCCTCGGATACCCGACGTGTAAACTCGTCGAATGCATTTCGGCGATCCTGAAGATCGAAGATAAAGAAGATTTGTTGAACCAGTTTTCAAGACCGGCAACCGAAGATGAAGAACAGTTCGGAAGAATCGAGGAGTGTCCCTAACTTGAAGACTGGTTTAGGGGGCTACCGACGGTGTCCTGGACTAGGGGGTACTCACCACGTCGTCTCCCGATCTATTAGATTGGGCCGAGGGCCCCCGTGGCCATATACTAATGGGCCAGTTCGGACGGCTGCCGCATACAAGGAAGATTCCACAAGACTTGGCGATCAAGACAAGGACCTCTCCCCACCGGCGTATTCGGCTAGGACTCTTGTTATCCTAGGCCTCCGGTGCATTATATAAACTGAGGCCAGGCTAGTCGATAGATATACAATATATACAACAATCATACCATAGGCTAGCTTCTAGGGTTTAGCCTCCTTGATCTCATGGTAGATCTACTCTTGTACTACCCATATCATCAATATTAATCGAGCAGGACGTAGGGTTTTACCTCCATCAAGAGGGCCCGAACCTGGGTAAAACATTGTGTCCCTTGTCTCCTGTTACCATCCACCTAGACGCATAGTTCGGGACCCCCTACCCGAGATCTGCCGGTTTTGACACCGACACCATCCTTTTGAGACTTAGGTGCTCCCATCCATGACTCAAACATTGCTTCGGTCAGGATGGTCGCAGTGGCCTTTGGTAAAGAGAAATTGGCGGGGGGCTGGTCCCTCTATTTGTTCCCCGGCAGACGCAGCTCTCCGGCAGACAAAAAGGGTCTGGTAGGATAGCTTGCTGTTAAAGAGGCATCTCACCTATGCATGGACGTACACATGCACCGGTTCCCAGCGACGTTCATCTTTTTCATTAATATGTTGATACAAGTACATGCATTACAGAACATAAACATGTTCATGAGAGATTACATATTTAAATTAAAATTTGGCGAGTGCCGACATATTTAAGATTAAAAAAGATAAGTGCCTTGTAATGCCTTTGCCCCTATCCATCTCCTACAGGAAGAAGTTGAAGAGGCCGGAGGCGGGCACAACTGGGATTCGGTGCCTCCCCAGGATCAGGATGGCACCGCTCCACAACAAAGAGGAAGAAACCGGAGGGCATGCGTGGATGGTGACGCTGTCGGAGGACCAGATGGGAGGCATGGAGTCACCGGCAAACATGACTCGTCGGAACGGTCGTCCCGGTTCTTGACGCATCATGGGTTGCCACTGCCTCCGCATCACTACCACCCGTAGACCTCGGCACGGCCGTCATGCTGGACGCCAGGCTCTCTAGGTACTCCCACAAAGAGCATGGTCGTCCCCAGGAGCCCTGACGTTACAAGCCATCGCACATCCCGGAGACATATGAGAAAGCAAGGAGCCTTCCTGCATGACAAGAGGACGGCACCCAGGAGGAGCCAGGTTCGCCCCTATTAGCGATGAATCTCTTCTGTGGTTCCTCCCCAGCGCCACGAAGGGAAGAAGAATGGCGAGCGGTCGACTACCATGCGCCGTGCCCGCCTCGAGCCGTGACATGGTGTCGTTCGCGTCCCCTCCCACTAATGTCAAGGACACGGGCGGCCCGGCGGCAAGCGCGCCAGGGTCGCCACTCCCGGCGTTGTCGCCGCACTGCCCGAGTCCCCCTTTCAGATCTAGAGAAGGCTTCGAAATGGAGCTCAGGGGCTGACTCCAAGCCCTCTTCCTCAACATGACCAGCAGGAGCAGAAGATGGAAGAAGAGGAGAAATGCGAGGATGAGTGACTCCGCCCTCCTCCGCCCCTCCCTTTTATAGGCGGGGCGAGGAGGGGAGCTGCTCCGTCAACATGCGGCCACCGTCCTCCCCCGCCAATTCGAGACGGCCGGGCCATCACCTTGATGCCCTCCCTCACCACGCGCCTCCGTTACCTACCCCGCGCGATGCATGCATCATATGTGGCCAAGGATAAGGGTGTGGTGGGAAGAGTGAATTGGTCATTTCTACCCCGTGTGTAATGACTACTTTTCCACTGTTGTAATCCCTTGATCTATAGAAGGAGGCCCATGGCAACCGCAGAAAGGGTTAGAAGATTGGATAACTCACACCCCCATACGCGCGTAGTCACTGCTGCCCTGAGGCAACCCTTGTCGGGGGAGTGTACTACGTTACACCACCACCTTTCGACCATCAATCCACCAAAGCAGGAGTAGGGTTTTACGCCTCGCGGCGGCCTAAACCTATGTAAAATTGCCTGTGTGATCTCTGTTGTGCTGCCCCACGCCCGTCTTCTCTTTGTGCAACATGTCGCCCCCCTGCCGAACCAGCAAGGGGCCTCTTGGTCCCATAGGTGGCCGTGGTTTCCAGCGACACTATTTTTCCTAATGATAGGAATGAATTGATTCCACAAAGAATTGTTACAGTTATAGAATGTTAATTGTTTTTTGCAAACTAAAAAAAGCTACTAGAAAAGATCATTACCTCTACCTTTTCTTGATCAAATGTTAGAAAGATTGTCCAAACATACACATTTTTGCTTTCTAGATGGTTATTATAGTTTCTCTCAAATACCTGTGTCAAAATATGATCAGGAAAAGACCACTTTTACTTGCCCTTTCGGTACTTTTCCTTATATACGTATGCGTTTTGGTTTATGAAATGCACCTGCTACCTTTCAAAGATGTATAACTGCTATATTCGCTGACTTTTGTGAAAAGATTGTTGAGGTTTTCATGGATGATTTCTCTGTTTATGGAACTTCTTTTGATGATTTCTTAAGCAACCTTGATCGAGTTTTGCACAGATGTCAAGAAACTAACCTTGTCTTGAATTAGGAGAAGTGCCACTTTATGGTTAATGAAGGTATTGTCTTGGGGCATAAAATTTCTGAAAGAGGTATTGATGTTGATAAAGCTAATGTAGATGCTATCGAAAAGATGTCGTGT
Source organism: Triticum dicoccoides (assembly GCF_002162155.2). Lineage (NCBI taxonomy): Eukaryota > Viridiplantae > Streptophyta > Magnoliopsida > Poales > Poaceae > Triticum > Triticum dicoccoides. The sequence continues at coordinate 281,957,636 of NC_041388.1, forward strand.
CCTCAAGATATCAAAGGTATAAGAAGTTTCCTTGGTCATGCTGGTTTCTATAGGAGGTTTATTAAAAACTTCTCTAAAATTTGTAGGCCTCTCACTAATCTATTGCAAAAAGGTGTTCCTTTTGTTTTTGATGATGATTGTGTAGAAGCACTTGAAATACTTAAGAAAGCCTTGATTTCTGCACCTATTGTTTAACCGCCTGATTGGAATTTACCCTTTGAAATTATGTGTGATGCTAGTGATTATGTTGTTGGTGCTGTTCTAGGGCAAAGAGTTGATAAGAAACTAAAAGTTATTCATTATGCTAGTAAAACTCTAGATAGTGCACAGATAAACTATGCTACTACTGAAAAGAATTTTTAGCAATTGTTTTTGCTTGTGATAAGTTAAGATCTTATATTGTTGATTCCAAAGTAACTGTTCACACTGATCATGCTGCTATTAAATATCTCCTGGAAAAGAAAGATGCTAAGCCTAGACTTATTAGATGGGTTCTCTTGCTACAAGAATTTGATTTGCATATTATTGATAGAAAGGGAGCTGAGAACCCTATTGCAGACAACTTGTCTAGGTTAGAAAACGTTCTTGATGACCCACTGCCTATTGATGATAGATTTCCTGATGAACAATTAGCTGTCATAAATGATTCTCGTAATACTCCATGGTATGCTGATTATGCTAATTACATTGTTGCTAAATTTATACCACCTAGTTTCACATACCAGTAAAAGAAAAGGTTTTTCTATTATTAAAGACATTACTTTTGGGATGACCCACATCTTTATAAAGGAGTAGATGGTGTTGTTAGACATTGTGTACCTGATCATGAACAGGAATAGATCCTACGCAAGTGCCACTCTGAGTCTTATGGAGGACACCATGCTGGCGATAGAAGTGCACATAAGGTATTGCAATCCGGTTTTTATTGGCCTACTCTCTTCAAGGATGCTCATAAGTTTGTCTTGTCCTGTGATGAATGCCAGATAATTGTCAATATTAGTAGACGTCAGGAAATGCCTATGAATTATTCACCTGTTATTGAACCATTTAATGTTTGGGGCTTTGATTATATGGGACCTTTTCCTTCCTCTAATGGGTATACACATTTTCTAGTTGTTGTTGATTACGTTACTAAGTGGGTAGAAGCCATTCCAACTAGTAGTGCTGATCATAACACTTCTATTAAGATGCTTAAAGAAGTTATTTTTTTGAGGTTTGGAGTCCCTAGATATTTAATGACTGATGGTGGTTCACATTTTATTCATGGTGCTTTCCTTAAAATGCTTGATAAATATGATGTTAACCATAGAATTGCATCTCCATATCATCCTCAGTCTAGTGGTGAAGTAGAATTAAGCAATAGAGAGATTAAATTGATTTGCAATTGAGTGTTAATAGATCTAGAAAGAATTGGTCTAAGAAACTTGATCATGCATTATGGGCTTACAGAACTTATTATAAGAACCCTATGGGTATGTCTCCATATAAAATGGTTTATGGAAAAGCATGTCACTTACCTCTTGAATTAGAACATAAGGCATATTGGGCTATTAAAGAGCTCAACTAAGATTTCAAACTTGCCGGTGAGAAGAGGTTATTTGACATTAGCTTGCTTGATGAATGGAGAACCCAAGCCTATGAGAATGCCAAGTTGTTTAAAGAGAAGGTTAAAACATGGCATGACAAAAGGATACAAAAGCGTGAGTTTTTCTATTCAACTTTCGTTTAAAAAATTTTGCAGGAAAACTTCTCTCTAAATAGGAAGGTCCTTACATTATCGAGGAAGTCTATCGTTCCGGTGCCATCAAGATCAACAACGCCGAAGGTACAAATCCGAAGGTGCTAAACGGTCGAAGAATCAAGCATTATATCTCAGGTACTCCCATAAATGTTGAGACCAATATAATTGACACCATAACACCGGAGGAGTACATAAGGGACACTTTCCAGAACATTTCAGACTCCGAAAAGGAATAGGTAGGTGGTACGGTAAGTAAACCGACTCCAAAACATTTCCAATTGCAAATTTTCTCTGTTTTGGAATATTTAAAAAATTAGGAAAATTAAAAGTAGTCCGATGAGCGCACGAGGCATCCACAAGGGTGGAGGGCGCGCTGATACGTCTCCAACGTATCCACTTTTCTTAACGCTTTTCCTCTTGTTTTGGACTCTAATTTGCATGATTTGAATGAAACTAACCCCAGACTGACGTTGTTTTCAGCAGAACTACCATGGTGTTGTTTTTGTGCAGAAATAAAAGTTCTCGGAATGGAACGAAACTTTGCGAGGATTTTTTATATAATAAATAAGAATTTCTGGAGCCAAGATCCACCGGAGGGGGGCAACTGGGTGGGCACAACCCACCAGGGTGCACCCCCGTCCTATCGCGCCCAGGTGGGTTGTCCCCACCTGGTGGCCCCCAGACCCTGAAACTGATGCTATAAAATCCTATTTTCCAGAAAAAAATCAGGGAGAAAGAATTATCGCGATCCACGAGACGGAGCCGCCGTCACGTCTTGTTCTTCATCACGAGGCCAGATCCGTAGTCCGTTTGGGGCTTCGGAGAGGGGGATCTTCGTTCTTCGTCATCACCAACCCTTCTCCATCGCCAATTCCATGATGATCCCCACCGGGTGTGAGTAATTCCTTCGTAGGCTCGCTGGTCGGTGAGGAGTTGGATGAGATTCATCATGTAATCGAGATAGTTTTGTTAGGGCTTGATCCCTAGTATCCACTATGTTCTAAGATTGATGTTGCTATGACTTTTCCATGCTTAATGCTTGTCACTTTGGGCCCGGGTGCCATGAACTTAGATCTGAACCGTTTATGTTATCATCATTATATCCATGTTCCAGATCCGATCTTGCAAGTTATAGTCACCTATTACGTGTTATGATTCGGCAACCCCGGAGTGACAATAGTCGGGACCACTCCTGGTGATGACCGTAGTTTGAGGAGTTCATGTATTCACCGTGTGTTAATGCTTTGTTCCGGTTCTCTATTAAAAGGAGGCCTTAATATCCCTTAGTTTCCAATTAGGACCCCGCTGCCACGGGAGGGTAGGACAAAAGATGGCATGCAAGTTCTTTCCATAAGCATGTATGACTATTTATGGAATACATTCCTACATTATATTGATGAACTGGAGCTAGTGCCATATCGGCCTAGGTTATAACTGTCTCATGATGAATATCATCCAACAAGTCACCGATCCAATGCCTACGAATTTATCTTACATTATTCTTGCTAAGTCGCTACTGCTATCATCACTGTTACACTTGCTACAAAATACTGCTATCACTGTTACTGTTACTATTGCTGTTGTCACTACTATCAAAACTATCATATTACTTTGCTACTGATCACGTTGCTGCAGATAATTAATCTCCAGGTGTGGTTGAATTGACAACTCAGCTACTAATACCTTCAAATATTCTTTGGCTCCCCTTGTGTCGAATCTATAAATTTGGGGTGAATACTCTACCCTCGAAAACTGTTGTGATCCCCTATACTTGTGGGTTATCAAGACCATTTTCTGGCGCCGTTGCTGGGGAGCATGGCTATATTTGTTGAGTCACTTGGGATTATCACTATGAAGAATCTGAAGGATGCTAAGACTAATATATTTCCCTCAAAGACGAGAGGAGATAGTTGTGCTGGTTGTGTTTTTAGGGAACGAACGGTTGGGCAAGATGAAGAATTATTGAATAACATATTGAAAAATTATGATGATTGGACTCTTCCTGAACCAGCGCCTAAACCTACTCCGAAGAAGAGGGGTATATTATATCTCGGTCTGAATATATGCAAGAGGCTAAGAAATCTATGAAGGAAAAAGGTATTAAAGCTGAGGATGTCAAAAATTTACCTCCTATTGAAGAAATATGTGGTCTTAATACACCACCACTGCCTAAGGTGGTGGAGGTAAATTCTCTAATGAAGTTCAGTGATAATGGAAATCCTCACAATATTCATCCTAGCCATTGCCTTTATGAGTTTGAAAACTATATTAGAAAACAAGATCACTTCAATGCAAATGTTATGAAACAATTGAAATACAATTCTGATATGATTGCTCACTTGAGTGACTTGTTATTTAGAATCTCAAATGATGTTAGAGGTGTTGGAAAGCATGCTTCTATGGTTCAAACTCAGTTAGAACAAGTTGCTAAATCTCAAAGAGAATTTCTTGATGAAATGAATAATAATATACATGACTTTGATGTTAGAGTTGCAACTAGAGGAGGTAAAATGACTCAGGAACCTCTTTATCATGAGGGACACCCAAAAAGAATTGAACAAAAGATTAACAAGGAGTTAACACTGATGCACCTAGTCCTTCTAGAAAGAAAAAGAAGAAGAAAATGATAGGAATGTGCATGCTTCTAGTGAACCGGAAATAGAAAAATGACCTAATAATGATAATGAAACTTCCATCTCTGATGCTGAAACTCAGTCTGGTAATGAACACTCACCTTCTAATATTGAAAAAGATAATGATCAGGTTCATGAAGATGCTCAAACAAATAATGAAGAACCAGACAATGATGTTGAGATATAACCACCTATTGATTTTGATAACCCACAACCTAAGAATAAAAGATATGATAAAAGAGACTTTGTGGCTAGAAAACACGGTAAAGAAAGAGAACCATGGGTTTAAAAACCTATGCCATTTCCATCCAAGTCAACTAACAAGAAAGATGATGAAGAATTTGCGCTTTGCTGAAATGCTAAGGCTAGTCTTTTTGCATACTCGCTTGACTGCTATCTTGAAAATGCCTCCTTATGCAAAGTATACGAAAGACATCATCACAAATTAGAGAAATATACCGGAAGCTGAAATCTCCACCATGCTTGCTAATTATACTTTTAAGGATGGAGTACCTAAAAAACTAAGAAATACGGGAATACCAACTATACCTTGCTCCATCAAAAAGAATTATGTGAAAACTACTTTGTGTGATTTAGGAGCTGGTGTTAGTGTTATGCCTTCCTCTTTATATAAAAGACTTGATTTGAATAAACTCACACCTACTGAAATATCTTTGTAAATGGCTGACAAATCAACTGCCATACCTATCAGTATCTGTGAGGATGTGCCCGTTGTTGTTGCTAATGTTACTATTTTGACTGATTTTGTTATACTTGAGATGCCCGAGGATGACAACATGCAGATTATCCATGGTAGACCCTTCTTGAATACTGCAGGGGCTGCTATTCATTGTAACAAAAGCAAGGTCACTTTTCATATCAATGGTAATGAGCATATGGTACACTTTCTGAAGAAACAATTCCAAGTGAATGGTATTAATGTTATTGAAAAATCTCCGACAATCACTATTGGAAGTTTTCAAATACCTCTACCTACTATCAAAAAGAAATATGAAATGCTTATTTTTGGGGACATTCATATTCCCGTTGAGGTAACTTAGTGATTTACGGAAGTTCTTCGGTTTCATGCTAATCAAAAGTGGTTGTTAATAAGACTTGATCAACCTTATTAATTGATCATTTTTTTGTAGCGACCAGACCTCAAACGGTCCAATCTCTGTGCTCCGGTGTCATCCCTGGATCAGTAATGCTGACACCACACAGTACTTGAAGGATATATAACAGAGTAGCAATCACACACTTATTACATTGAGTGTCTCAAAAGAGAACTTATTACAATAATAATGGCTTAAGGCCATCTAAACAATAACAGCGGAAGGCTTGGAAGATAAGTGAGTCCATCAACTCCAACGGCATCACTGAGTATAGAACCACGACCTAAAGGCACCTTACTCATCATCTGAAAAGTCTGCAACATTAATGTTGCAGCCCGAAACGGGTCAGCACATGGAATATGCTGGCAATGTAACACATAGAGAGTAATGAACAAATAAGGCTATACTACATGCATATTTGGCTGGTGGAAAGCTCTATGGTTACAGTTTGCGTAAAGCCAATTTTTCCCTACTACAAAGGAATAAATTTTATTTAACTATCATGGTAGTTGTTAAACATTGAGCGTGTAGACACCCTCTCAATCCTAATTAAGCACCATCATTAAAAACCCAACAAAATTAATTTAGAGTAACATGATGAGATTCACATGATAATCCAAGTACTAGATACTCAAGATGTCCATAACCGGGGACACGGCTAACCATGATTAGTTTATGCACTATGCAGAGGTTTGCGCACTTTTCCCCACAAGACTCGATCTCCTCCGTTGGATTTCTCGCACTGCATGGTGTTTGAGAAACGGATGATCGAGACATAGTCTTTCAGAAGATCTTGCACCTTACGATTGGTAGACCGTACCACCTACATCCCCTACATCTGCTAGTCTACCACTGTAAGAGTTCGCACGACTTAGTCAACTATGCTAGAGCCCATAGTAGCTTGTGGCTTCACACGGAAGTTTCTAGCGTGAGTAATCTCATGATCCCTTTGAGCCTGGGTGGCGGTCCGAAGAAAAACAGGCAATCGCTGGAATACACAGGTGCCTCAATCCACCCAGATGTGTATTTAAGTTGCCACCTTTGATAAACCATTAATTTAACAAACTCACATCTGTCATGGATTTCACTCACCCAATCCACTTCTACTAGCATAGCATGGCATAAGAAGCAAACGTAGAAGTAACTCCAAAAGGTTTGATAATAACAGGTAATAGGTACTACCTCATCTACTTCCCAAACCCACTATTTAATTAGATCCTAAACAATGCAATGTGTGAGGGCTGATCTAATGTAGTAAAACTGGGTAATAGGAAGTATGATCAAAGTGTTACTTGCCTTGCTGATGATCTGTGAAACCTAGCGATTCGAAGTAGCAAGCGGCGCACTCCGGGTACTCTATCGCAAACAAACAAGCATACAATAAGTAATCAAATAATGCACAGGTAAAAGTCGAATAAGAGATCTAACCAGAAAATTCAACTTAAGAACTTCGGTTGGCAAAAAGAACCAAATCGAACGAAGCAACGAAAGACAAACGACAAAGAAATAAGCTTCGTTTACTAATCTGAAACTAGGGCAATTTTTACTGAGGCAAAAACTTGTTTGAGTTGGTTAAACGGAAAGAGGGTTTCGAGACGAAACTCCAGGCGCTTGAATCGCCTGATTCGGACAAACGAGCGAAAAGTTAAACTAAAACGAACATCGGATCTGAAATCGCGATCAGAAAACCGCGGATTTAATCTGAGAAAAAGAAAAATGACAAACAGGTTAATGAACGAACGTTCGTTAACGCGAATTAAACAATGAACACGTTTGTTAAAACGAACGGACAAGCGAACGCTCGCTAAATAAATAAACTGGAGAAAACTGATCTATTTAAAAAAACGGAAAACTAGGGTTTTCAAAAAAACCGAAATGGCTTTTTCTCAAAAACCGAGGCGGCGGCTACCTTGGCTCGGGGCTCCGGCGAGGCTCCGGCGGGGCTCCGGTGGCGGCAGGTGGTGCGGGGCGGTGGCTCCGACGCGGCAGCGGGGCGGCGGGCGGCGCGAGGAGGAGGCTGCGGCACGGCGG
>NC_041388.1:281965770-281984892 GCF_002162155.2 Triticum dicoccoides
GGCGGCGTGCGGCGGCGGCGCTGGAGGCATGGGGCGGCGGCGGCGGGTGTGGGCTGTAGGGGGCAGAGTTATAAAGGGGGGGGAGAGGCGACTTGGCGGAGGGGTCAGCCTTGGGAGGCGGAGTCCTCCCCGGACTCGGGCGACGGCGGCGCTGGTCGGGACTCTTGTCCCGACCCGGCGAGAGGCGGCGGCGGCTGGCTGGGCCGGCCTGCTCGGCTGGGCCCTTGGCCCAATCGGGCGTGTGGTCTCTTTTTTTTAAAACAATTTCGCTGCGGCTAAAAAAAATTCTAGAATAATAAATAAAATTCAAAAAAATGCCAAAACAAATTTTCACCGTCTAAATAAAATATTTAGAACAGGATGAACATTTTCTTGGCCCTAAATGCAATTTTTTGAAAACGTGCAATTTTTCCTAGATTCAAATAAAATAGCAAATAAACCAAAATAAAATCTTATTTGATTTTTTTGTTAAATCCTCATTATTTCTATATTTTGGAAAAGTCATTTTATTCCCACTCTCATGATTTTTATAGTAGAAATAATTGAAGATAAAATAAAAAAATCAAAGGATCCTATTTTCAAATTTTGAGAAAACTCAAATATGAAAATAACGAAATCTGCAACTCTCTCCGAGGGTCCTTGAGTTGCGTGAAATTTCTAGGATCAACCAAATGCAATAAAATGATATGCAATAATGATCTATTGTATAACATTCCAAATTGAAAATTTGGGATGTTACAAACCTACCCCCCTTAAGATGAATCTTGTCCTCAAGATTTGGGTTGGCTAGAAAATAGGTGAGGGTGGACCTTCAACAGATCTTCTTCTTGTTCCCAGGTGGCTTCATCCTCCGTGTGGTGGCTCCACTGAACTTTGCAAAACTTGATAACCTTGTTGTGGGTGACTCGGAGAATCTTGACTGGTTTCTCCTTGTAGGTCAAATCACTATCCAACTGAATCGCTTCCAGCGGCACTGTATCTCTCAGCGGTATATCAGCCATCTCTGCGTGGCACTTCTTCAACTGGGAAACGTGGAACACGTCATGAATTCCTGACAATCCTTTGGGCAATTCCAACTTATACTTCTCCCATACACTCAAAAACTTTGTATGGTCCTACAAAACGTGGCGCTAACTTTCCCTTAACACCAAAGCGCTTAACTCCTCGAAGTAGAGATACTCGAAGATAAACTCGGTCTCCGACTTTGTAAAATGTCTCCTTGCGTTTTGAATCTGCGTAGCTCTTCTGCCTGGACTGGGCTACCTTGAGCCTATCGTGAATCAATTTTACTTTCTGTTCAGACTCCTTAATCAGATCTGGTCCAAACAACTAGCGGTCTCCAACTTCATCCCATGACAACAGGGTCCTGCACCTCCTTCCGTACAAAGCTTCGAAAGGGGCCATCTTCAAACTGGATTGATAACTGTTGTTATAGGAGAACTCTGGTATGGCAAATTCTCGTCCCAACTAGATCCGTAATCTAGCGCACAAGCTCTCAGCATATCCTCCAAAATCTGATTGACCCTCTCGGTCTGTCCATCTGTCTGCGGATGGAAAGCTGTACTGAATTCTAGCCTGGTACCCAAAGTTTCATGCAGCTGATTCCAGAACTTTGAGGTAAACTGGGTTCGTCTATCTGATACAATGCTCCTTGGAACTCCATGCAGACATACGATTCTGGTCATGTATATCTTTGCCAACTTTGCACTGGTATAGGTAGTCTTCACTGGAATGAAATGAGCTACCTTTGTCAAACGATCGACTACAACCCAAATCGACTCATAGCCTGAACGAGTTCTGGGCAAACCCGTAATAAAATCCATGCCTAGCTTATCCCACTTCCATTCGGGTATTGGCAATGGCTGTAGCAATCCTGCTGGCTTCTGATGCTCTACCTTTACTCTCTGACATATATCACAAACTGCTACATACTCCGCAATATCCTTCTTCATTCCAGTCCACCAAAAAATATCCTTCAAATCCAAATACATCTTGGTATTTCTTGGGTGAATTGAATAGGGTGAATCATGGGCCTCTTGCAGAATTAACTTCCTGATCTCCGAATCATTAGGCACATAAACACGGTCTTCAAACCATAAGGTATCGTGCTCATCCTCACAAAATCCTTTAGCTTTTCCTTTGATCATTTTCTCCTTAATAGAGGCAATCTCCTTGTCAGTCTTCTGGGCTTCTCTGATCTTATACATCAACGTAGACTGAATCTCCAATGCGGCCACATAGCCTCTCGGAACTATTTCCAAACATAGCTCACGAAGATTTTCGGCTAACTCCCTTGGTAAATCTCCCGTCCTTAAGGTGTTGACATGGCTTTTACGGCTCAACGCGTCAGCTACTATGTTAGCCTTTCCAGGGTGATAATGTAGTCTCATATCATAATCTTTAATGAGCTCCAACCATCTCCTTTGTCTAAGATTCAACTCCTTCTGCATAAAAATATACTTCAAACTCTTGTGATCTGTGTACACCTTGCAATGGTTTCCAATGATAAAATGTCTCCAAGTCTTCAATGTATGCACTACGACTGCTAACTCCAAATCATGCGTAGCATAATTCAACTCATGAGGCTTAAGCTGTCGTGAGGCATATGAAACAACTCTTCCTTCTTGCATAAGCACTGCTCCAAGTCCTCGACGTGATGCGTCGCAATACACCTCATAATCCTTGGTCTGATCTGGCAAAATCAACATGGGTGGTGTAACCAAACGTTTCTTCAACTCCTGGAAACTGGCCTCAGATTCCTCAGTCCATATGAACTTGGTATCCTTCTTCAACAATTCTGTCATAGGCTTTGCAATCTTCGAGAAATTTTCAGTAAATCTCCGGTAGTATCCTGCGAGTCCAAGAAAACTCCGGATCTCTCCAACTGTTGTTGGCGCTTCCCAATTTGTCACAGTGTTAACCTTGGTGGGATCTACTACTATACCTTCTCCGGATTTGACGTGTCCGAGAAATCCAACTTCCTTCAACCAAATCTCACATTTGCTAAACTTGGCATATAACTGATGTTCTGTGAGCTTACCAAGTACCAAACGCAAATGCTCCTTATGCTCCTCTTCATCCTTCGAGTAGACTAGGATATCATCAATCAACACTACGATGAACTTATCCAAAAACTCCATAAACACTTTGTTCATCATGTTCATAAAATATGCAGGGGCGTTAGTCAAGCCAAATGACATGACGGTATACTCGTACAACCCATACCTGGTGGTAAAAGCCATCTTAGGTATATCCTATTCTCGAATCTTCAACTGATGGTATCCTGATCGAGAACGATCTTGGAAAATACCTTAGCTCCTTGCAATCGATCAAACAGATCATTGATCATCGGTAGTGAGTACTTGTTCTTGATGGTTACTTCATTCAATCCACGATAATCAACAACCGTCCTTAACGATCCATCCTTCTTCCCCACTAGAAGTATTGGCGATCCCCAAGGCGAAGAACTTGGGAGAATATAACCTTTATCCAGTTGTCGGTGTACAAAAAGAGGGGTGCACTTTTTTGTACCCCTATAACTGTGCACGGGCAGTCAGAGCCGCGGGCACCACCACACCAAGCAAGGCAAGGGAGGTGAGCCAGGGAAAGACTGAAGCTCAAGGGAACTAGGACGACGCCAAGGACAAGACCACGAAGAGCAAAAGGGACGAAGCAGACTCCCCCGGCAAGATCCTTGCCAGGAGACAGCTTTGGCAACCCCAGCAAGACCCTTGCTGCGGCAACTCGCCCCACGCCTACAGAGCAAATTACCCTTGAGTCCACCGCCCCCAAGGGGCAAGGATTCGGGAGACATCCCCGTGGTGGCATGCAGATCTTTTTGAAGACATTCAAGATCAGATACGCACTAAGAAGACGACGACCTTTGGCGAGATACCAGCCAGGGAAGACCACGAGACCCCCGGCAAGCGCCTTGCCGGGGATGACATCAGACGCGTCGGCAAGACCCTTGCCGGGGGCCCGGCAAGGCCCTTGCCGAGGACATCCGCAGGGCCACCATCAGGCCCACGCCGACTAAACCTCCACCACCGTACGCATGCAGCTGCCGACCCAACCAGCTGGGCAGGCACCTGCGTGGCGGCATGCAGATCTTCGTGAAGACCCTCCACTGCGCCACCTCAGCTGCCTGCCTACCTACATGGCATCACAGGCATCCTGGCCAGGGCGCGTGTCGACACAAGAAGGAGCGGCGACGGACGAGACATGTTTCTCCCCCGTCCCCGATAAAGCAAGGACACCTAAGCAAGACGCATTAAATGCGCCTTGTCATGTAATGCGAGGGATAACCTCGCATCACTGTACCCTTTCCACCTCCTGCGTGCCACTATGGCAACCCCTTTTTCTATAAAAGGAGGCCCGAGGCGACTAGGAGGAGGATTCGGCTTTTTTGGATCTCCTAATGCCCCAGAGTTAGCTCAAGAACAGGAATATACATCCACCAAAGCAGGAGTAGGGTTTTACGCATCCTTGTGGCCCGAACCTGGATAAACAAACTGTGTACTATCTGTTTGATCCGCTCTTCTCATGACCCCGCGCCCCGCTAACCGTAGTAGGGATTCTTGTGATCCCATAGGTGTCGTTCCCACCGACATCTTTGGTGCGCCAGGTAGGGGGCGCAGTTGTGAGAATCGGCTTTAGCAGTTAGTTCGATGCTTCTTCATCACCATGGCGCCAAAGAAGAAGACGACGGTGGCGGTTAGCCAGTTGGAAGCCGGACAGCCCATCTTGGCGCGGGCGAGCAGCGGACCGGTCGTAGAAAGGACCCGGGGCGCTGCTCGCGAACACCAACACCATCCCAGCAGCCAGAGTTTGGGAGGCAGCGATGTTTGTGCGCCTGGTAACGAGCCACACATCGCCAAATCCAAAGGGGGAGCCAGGCCCTCCGCGGGTGGAGCGGGGCCTTCCAAGGTCATCGCCGCCCCACCCGAAGGCGACGCAAGGGCCTCCAAGACTCCCGCGCCGGCGCCAACAGCGCGCTCCTCCCAGGCAGCACGCGACGAATGGCGTAATCACGCCGAAGATCCCGGGCATCGCCGCGGGAAGAGCCCTGAGCGCCACTCCCAGGACGTAGAAGACCTGCCCGCTCACCGAAGCGCTGGTGAAAACGGCATGCGATCGCTGGGTCGTGATAGAGCTCCTTCTGACGTGGTCAGAAGTCGAAGCCCGTCGCGATACGTGCAGGTTTCGCTGTCACTGACGCCATCAGAGGCCCTGGCGCGCGCGTAGTTGCTCCTCGACTTTCCTCCCACTACGGGGAAACTCGATGAATGGAGAACCACTATCCGAAGCCTTGTTGCGGTGGCCAACAAAGACGAACCAAGTCCGATGGAGTCCCGCGCACCAGTGGCGGAAAAGCCGGCGGCGCCGCGACCATGGTGCATTCACCTCTTCCCCATCCGGTACCGCGGACGCTGGCTCGTCGCGACGTCACGGGCGATGACATCTCCATAGCGTCGTCTGACCCACGGACCCACTGTGACCAGCGCCAAGTTCTTCGGGAACGAGCCCACGAAGACGCCCGAACCACTATCGAGCGCCGGCGCGGAGCGCGCCACCAGTCAGACAGGCGACAGGGCCTGCTGCGAACCACCCGGCCCCAGAGAGCCCTGGAGGCCTACCTTACGAGGTAGGCTGTCTGGCTTTTACCCGTGAGCTGCGGCAGTTCCAGTGGCCCACTCACCGCACCTTCAAACCTGACGTTGGGGAAAAGTACAACGGCAAGACCCACCCGTCTGAGTTCCTCAGCATCTCCACCATCATGATGCAAGCTGCAGGAGCCCGCGACGATAAGGAGCTTGCGAATTACTTTCCATTGGCTCTTAAACCCAACGCCATGTCGTGGTTGATGCACTTGCCGATAGACTCTATTTCCTCCTGGTCAGATTTGTGCCATGAGTTTGTGGGCGCCTTTACTGGAGGTCACCAAGCCCATGGCGAAGCAAGCGACCTGCACGTCATTCCCTAGAAGGGAGGCGAGAGTCTGCGCAAGTATATACAGAGGTTCAGCCGGGTACAGTACAATATCCCTGATGTTCACCCTGCCGCCATCATCAGCGTGTTCCATCAGAACGTGCGTAACTGCAAGATGCGCGAAGAGATGGCAATGAACAAGGTGAAAGATGTGGCAGAACTCTATGTTCTTGCTGACAGATGTGCCCGAGCTGAAGAGGGAAGGAAGTACCCCGGCGAAGATGCCGGCATGGAAACCGACTCCTCATATGAGGATACTGCCGCCCCGGCGATGAAAGGTCAGCGCCGCAACAGGAAGCGCAAAGGTAAAGCCGTGCTTGCCATCGAGGGATCTGACGACGCCGGCTCCGCCAAGAAAACCAAGGCAGATGACCCCGGCAAGGAAATTGTCGGATGTGTCGCCTGCCGGGCCTTGGCGGCTGCCGAGAAGCCAGGAAACTCCGACAAGCAATACTGCAAGATCCATCGCAGCAAAGGCCATGATCTCCAGAACTGCCGACAGGTTGAGCTCCTTGCTGAGAAGCAGAGGGCTGAATATGAGAGGCGGGACAAGAAGAAAGGCCAGGACGGTGCTGAGGGGTCCGGCAAGAAGCGTGACGGCCAGGCGGGCCGTCGCGGCAAAGATAAACAGCAGGAGGGGCCCGCCCGGGGCCGTGAGAAAAAGCCAGAAGACGATGATCGCGAAGAAGACGATGAGTCTGGTGACCAAGAATTTCAGAAAGCTACGGAGGCCATGTGCGTCGATGGCGGCGCCTCACTGCATACCTCTCACCGCCAGCTTAAACAGTGGGCACGTGAGATTACAGCGACAGAGCCGTCGTTTGATGCCCAAAGGCCGTTGAAGTGGTCCAGCACACCTATCATTTTTGACACTGAGGATCACCCTGATCGCACTACTGCAGTCGGGTGCTTGCCATTGTTGGTTTCACCAACAATACGCAACCTCAAGGTGACAAAGATGCTAGTCGATGGCGGGGCCGGTCTGAACTTAATATCGCCTGCCGTGATCGAGAAACTGCAGATTCCTGATGAAGACCTCGAAGAGACGGGCACGTTTCAGGGGGTCAACCCGGGAAGAAGTCAACCAAAGGGAAAGGTCATGTTGCCCGTGACTTTTGGGAGTGATCTGAACTACAAGACAGAAAGGATTGTGTTCGACGTTGCCAAGATCCCCTTGCCTTACAACGGGATCCTTGGCCGCCCAGCGCTGGCCAAGTTCATGGCGGCGTCACATTACACCTACAACACCCTAAAGATGCCGGGGCATGTGACGATCATCACCGTCCATCAGACAAGAAGGATGCGCTAATTTGCGCTGACCAACTCTACCAACAAGCAGTTGCAGCAGCCGCCACTGCTAAGGCGCTTGCTCCTGCCGCTGGAGCCCCAGGAAGGAAAAAGAAGAAGACCGGTGAGACCTCAGGCACCCACTCCGGCAAGCGCACATCTTCGGAGTGTAGCGCTCCCTTCAAGGACGTGCCAGAGAGCTCCACCGACAGAAACAAGAAGTCCAGGGCCACACCGCCGGGAACCAAGAAGGTTTCTGTCAAGGAGGATGGCACGGGAGGGGCTTTTACCATAAGCTCCGCCCTTGACGACAAATAGGAAGACGCGCTCGTCACCTTCCTACGGGCGAATGTCGATGTGTTTGCATGGCAAGCATCCGACATCCCCGGCGTTCCCAAGGAGGTGATTGAGCACCACCTTGCTGTCTGTCCTCATGCACGGCCTGTCAAGCAGAAGGTCATAAAGCAAGCCTTGGAATGACAAGAGTTCATCACAGAGGAGATCCAGAAACTAGAAGCAGCGGGTTTGGTAAGAGGAGTGCTCCATCCAACGTGGTTGGCCAAACCAGTGGTAGTGCGCAAGGCAAATGGGAAGTGGAGGCTGTGTATTGATTACATAGATATCAATAAGGCTTTTCCCAAAGACCCCTTCCCGTTGCCGCGCATCGACCAGATTGTTGACTCCATGGCTGGGTGTGATCTGTTGTCATTCCTTGATGCCTACTCCGGCTACCACTAGATCTTCATGACAAGAGAAGACGAAGAGAAAACAGCATTCATCACCCCATGTGGTACGTATTGTTTCATACGGATGCCTTTCGGGTTGAAGAGTGCTGGTTCAACGTTTGCAAGGGTGGTCCAGATTGGTTTTGAACCCCAGCTCCATAGAAATATGGAAGCTTATATGGATGATATAGTGGTCAAAACCAAGAACAGGGCAACCCTCATACCGGATTTACATGAAACATTTGCAAACCTACGCAAGATCAATCTCAAGCTGAACCCTGAGAAGTGCGTCTTCGGCGTCCCGTCCGGCAAGCTTCTCGGGTTCTTTGTGTCGCAGCGCAGGATAGAGGCCAATCCGGACAAGATCAAAGCTATAGAGCAGATTGAAGTACCCAAGCGAGTCAATGATGTGCGTCGGCTTGCTGGTTGCGTTGCCGCCATGAGCAGGTTCATTTACAAGTCCGCCGAGCGCGCCCTTCCCTTTTTCAAGATTTTGACAAAGGCGGGCCCGATGGAGTAGACACCAGAAGCCGAAGCAGCATTGCAAGATTTGAAGAGGTACCTCTCCTCTGCGCCAATACTAGTTGCGCCTAGGCCACGAGAACCGTTGCCGCTATACTTGGCGGCAACGAACCAGGTGGTCAGCACCGCACTAGTGGCACAGAGAGAAATTGGTGACGAGGTAATAGCAGCGACAGAGCCCGATCCCACCGATGCAGAGACGACACAGCCAGTTGGAGTGCCGCCGAAGAAGAAAATGATGCAGCACCCGGTCTACTTTGTTAGTTCCCTCCTGCAGGGGGCTAGATCAAGGTACTCCGGTGTGCAGAAACTGCTCTTCGGCCTTCTTATGACCTCGAGGAAGCTGCGTCACTACTTCCAGACACACGAAATCACTATCATCACTCGCCTCCCTCTGCAACGGATATTGCACAATCCAGACACAACGGGAAGAATCATAGAGTGGGCACCGGAACTGTCCAGCTTTGGCCTCAAGTTTGAGAGTACCTCGACGATTCAAAGCCGAGTCCTGGCGGAGTTCATTGCAGAATGGACTGCGACGCCTGATGAAGAAGCCCAAGAGACTGCTCTCCCCGGCAAGGAGGCAAGTTGCCACTGGATCATGTACTTTGATGGAGCTTTCTCCTTACAGGGCGCCGGGGCTGGCGTACTGCTTGTCGCGCCCACCGGAGAGCACCTCAAGTACGTGATCCAGATGCAATTCCCCAGGGAGGTGTCAACAAACAATACGGTTGAGTACGAAGGGCTGCTTGCTGGTCTTAGGATCGCGGCAGACCGCGGAATCAAGAAACTCGTCGTTTGGGGTGACTCGCAACTTGTCGTCAAGCAAGTCAACAAGGATTACCAGAGCCCGTTGATGAAGGCCTACGTCGATGAAGTGAGAAAGCTGGAAGAGCGTTTTGACGGTATACAGGCAGAACATGTTCCCCAAGCGGAGAATGACATCGCCGATTACCTGTCAAAACGCGATGCCCTCAAGCTACCTGTGGAACCAGGTACCTTTGTGCTTCGGCTAACTCAGCCATCCGTTGATCCATCAACAGAGCAGAACAAGAGGAGAAAATCAAGGCCCAGCAAGTACTTTCCTACTGAGCTCCCCGAAGCCGCCGGCAAGGATGTTGCCGGAGACACTGAGCCCGCCACAGGATGGCTAGCTCCTACGGAGCATCAAGCTCTTGCCGTGGAGTCAGCCGCTCCTATAGCGGAGGAAATGCCTTTAGTCCTCGTCATCGAGCCCTAGGCTCCAGCGTGGGCACAACATACTGTCCGATTCCCCCAAACAGGGGAACTTCCTGAGGAGCAGGAAGAAGCGGAAAAAGTAGCCCGATGCTCTACTATGTACCAGTCGTCGATGACGTCCTGTACAGAAAGAGGTCAAACAGTGTGTAATTGAAGTGTATCCCTCGAGAGGAAGGACTGGGGCTGTTGGCGGAGATACATGGAGGCATATGTGGATCCCACATAGGGTCAAGGGCCCTTGCCGGCGAAGCGTTTCGGCAAGGCTTCTTCTGGCCCACCGCCCTCCAGGATGCAATGACACTAGTCACCAGGTGTGAAGCGTGTCAATTCCATTCAAAGAAGCTTCATCAGCCAGCTCAAGCCCTTCAAACCATTCCTCTCTCCTGGCCTTTCTCGGTCTGGGGGATCGACATACTGGGCCTTTTCCCCCGCGCTGTCGGGGGCTTTGAATACTTGTACGTTGCAATCGACAAGTTCACAAAGTGGCCAGAAGTGGAAGCAGTGAGGAAGGTCACAACACAGTCAGCCGTCAAGTTCTTTAAAGGACTGGTGTGCTATTTTGGTGTACCCAATACGGTCATCACCGACAACGGCACGCAGTTCACAAGCCACACCTTCATGCAATATATTCAAGACCTCGGCAGCAAGGTCTGTTTCGCTTCCGTTGCTCACCCACGAAGCAATGGTCAAGCTGAGAGGGCAAATGTTGAAGTACTGCGAGGCCTGAGGACAAAGACCTTTGACAGACTGCACAAGAGTGGAAGATGCTGGATTGATGAATTGCCGGCGGTTCTTTGGTCAATCAGAACGACACCAAATCGAGCCACCGGCCAGACACCCTTTGCCCTGGTATACGGGGCAGAAGCAGTTCTCCCCACGGAACTCATATACGGGTCACCTCGAGTACTCGGTTATAACGAGCTTGAGCAAGAGCAATTGTGGCAAGATGACGCAACGCTCCTTGAGGAAGATCGTCTTCGGGCAGCTGTGAGAGCAGCGCGCTACCAACAAGCCTTGCGCCGCTACCATAGCCACAAGGTTCATGCCCGAAGCTTTGAGGAAGGCGACCTTGTTCTTTGGCGCGTTCAATCGGCCAAGAATTCCAACAAGTTGACGCCAAAGTGGGAAGGACCTTATCGGGTAATACGAGTCACCAGGCCTGGCGCAGTCCGCCTGGAGACCGAAGATGCCGTTCCGGTGAGTAATTCCTGGAACATTGAGCATCTTCGCAAGTTTTACCCGTGAGGCGCGGCTTGCCGGGCCCCCCGGCAAGCCACCTTTTGTACGAGCCTTGCCGATGACGCATGTAACTCTTTGTACAAAGCCAGGCACAGACCCTGAGCATAAATAAATGAAGCGCTGGCGCCCTAAGTTATAGCATGCATGCTAGGTCGAGTCTCGTCCTTGGTTAGGGTCGATAGTGCTTAGCGGCAACTAACCCCTAGCTTAGAGGTCGAGTGTGCCTCTCTTTGTCTTTCTTTTGTCTTCTTTGGTTCAGAGGACACACAGATATCCTTGCCAAACCACTTCGGGAGAAAAAAAGGAACATACCAGCATCTAGGCCCCGGCAAGCCAGTATTGCCGGGGGCTGCAAGAGCAAAGATTCACCCACGGCAAACCAGGGTTGCCGGGGGCTGCAGCTTCAGATAAGTTCTTCATCCCTTATCATGCATTCCATTGGACTGAGGTATGTGAAACCTCGTTTTTCCTTAAGCTACCGTGCTCCCCTAACTCTAGGCCCTAGTGCTCGTTCCTGGGACCAGGTTTGGTCGTAGTCGCGGCAACGGAAGGATGAAACAAGGAGCCTGAACCCGCCTCATCCCTGCCTCCGCCAAAGGCGTGAGAAAGGTCGAGCGAAGTGGGGAGACGGCAAGGCCTGTTGCCGGGCGAGAAAATGTTTATCTTAGAGATATCAAGGATTTACTCCTTGTTGTGGGGTCCACCGGCAAACAAATGACCCGGCAAGCATCCCTTTTTCATTAAAAACATTCCACTCAGGTACAGTCCGTAGGGAATGAAAAACATGAATGAAGGGATTACAAGTTTTAAATTCAACAAAGGCCCAAAGGCTTACAAACTAAAAAGAGATAAGGTGCCCGTAATCCCTTTCTTGTCCCTCTCCTCAGGAGGCAGGTCAAGGAGGCGAGAAGGGCAAAAGGAGCACCTAGGAGAGCTACGGGTGGCAGAAGACGCAGGGAGAACATCTTGGTGGCCGTCCAAAGGCTGGGTGGTGATGGCGGCGCCGGAAGCAGAGCTCGAAGACGAGGCGGCAGGACGTCAGTACGTGTTGGAGGCGTCGGTGCCCGCGTACTCCGACTTGATGGCCTTGTCGCCCGCCCTCTTCCTCTTCCGCAGCCTCCCAACGCCAGCCGCCCAAGGAGACGACCCTGAGAAGTTCAAGGAGCTGGCGACATGGATGATGGGGTCGCCGGTGCCGTACGGAGCGGCACCCGACCCCTAGTCGGACCCGTCATCCTGCCGCCTACCGCCCTCGTCATCGTTGCCGCTGTCCTCCTTGTCACTCCTGCCCGAGTAGGAGTCTTCACTATCAGAAGAGCTCTCCACGTAGCACCTTGTACGAGTCCCAAAGTGCCCGAAGACCTTGACAGAGAGAAGGCCACCCTCCATCAGCTTAAAATGGAGAGTGAGCCCCTCCGTCATGCTGTGGATATGAGCAAACGTCTTCCATCCCCGACGAAGATACATCACGTGAGGAGCGGGGAAGTCGACGCGGACCCGCGTGCCACTGATCCCGCAGCCCCTCATGTGCAGTCGCAATGACTCCGGCGGATCCAGCTCCATCTCCCGCGCAAATGGAGTCGGGAGACGAAGGCGACGGAGCGGCGGCCGGTGCAGCCTGACGAAGAACTCACAAGGGTCATCCCCAACATGGCCCTCCATTGGAGGGGGAGCTGCTGGTGGAGGCGAGGCGGGCGCGCCACCCCGTCCTCCTCTTCCCCGAGTGCCCCGGCCTCGCCCATGGCCTCGCCCCCTCCCCCTTCCCCTCGCGGCTGGCTCTGCCACCGCAGGCGCAGGAGAAGGAGGGACGCGTTGTCGAGCGGCGACCCTCGCCACCACCGTTGAAGGACCGGGATTCCCTCTCTCCATGACGGATGGAAGGGAGGAGCAGAAGCTGAAGGAAGAAGAAGATGAAAGAATGCGGGACGCCATGCCCCCCTCCCGTTCTTTATAAAGGAGCGGGGTTGGGGCTCGGCCGCCCCAAGTGCATGGCGTCCACCGTTTGCCACCCCAAGTGCATGGGAGACACATGGCGGACGTGCAGAACCGAGGGGACGGGTGAGGCGACCTCTCCCCACCCTGTGATCGTGGGGAGTGGACACCTTGAAGACCGCGCCTCAGCCCCAATCAGTAAATGGGCCGCGCCTCCACGCCTCCCTCCGTTTATGGGTAAGGCGCGAACCGCCCCTTTACTACGACGTGACGCATGCGTGCAGAGACCAACCCCACGCATGTTGCCCACGTCACGCCCACCTCCCCACGCCGTGCCATGCGCGCGAGTCATGGGAAGCGCAGCGCGCGAAGAATCTTACCGCGGTAAAAACCGCCCCGCCTGCCCGCGCACCATTTCTGGGACTGACCCAACAACGCGTTGCGCTTATGTGTGGTCCAGGCCCGGGGGCTCCTGTCGGCGTACAAAAGAGGGGTGCACTTTTTTGTACCCCTATAACTGTGCACGGGCAGTCAGAGCCGCGGGCACCACCACACCAAGCAAGGCAAGGGAGGTGAGCCAGGGAAAGACCGAAGCTCAAGGGAACTAGGACGACGCCAAGGCCAAGACTACGAAGAGCAAAAGGGACGAAGCGGACTCCCCCGGCAAGATCCTTGCCGGGAGACAGCTTTGGCAACCCCGGCAAGACCCTTGCCGCGACGACTCGCCCCATGCCTACGGAGCAAATTACTCTTGAGTCCACTGCCCCCAAGGCGCAAGGATTCGGGAGACATCCCCGTGGTGGCATGCAGATCTTTGTGAAGACATTCAAGATCAGATACACACTAAGAAGACGACGACCTTTGGCGAGATACCAGCCAGAGAAGACCATGAGACCCCTGGCAAGCGCCTTGCCGAGGACATCTGCAGGGCCACCATCAGGGCCACCATCAGGCCCACGCCGACTAAACCTCCACCACCGTACGCATGCAGCTGCCGACCCAACCAGCTGGGCAGGCACCTGTGTGGCGGCATGCAGATCTTCGTGAAGACCCTCCACTGCGCCACCTCAGCTGCCTGCCTACCTACATGGCATCACATGCATTGCTGGCCAGGGCATGTGTCGACACAAGAAGGAGCGGCGACGGACGAGACAGGTTTCTCCACCGTCCCCGATAAAGCAAGGACACCTAAGCAAGACGCATTAAATGCACCTTGTCATGTAATGCGAGGGATAACCTCGCATCACTGTACCCTTTCCACCTCCTGCGTGCCACTGTGGCAACCCCTTTTTCTATAAAAGGAGGCCCGAGGCGACCAGGAGGAGGATTCGGCTTTTTTGGAGCTCCTAATGCCCAGAGCTAGCTCAAGAACAGGAATATACATCCACCAAAGCAGGAGTAGGGTTTTACGCATCCTCGCGGCCCGAACCTAGATAAACAAACTGTGTACTATCTGTTTGATCCGCTCTTCTCACGACCCCGCACCCTGCTAACCGTAGTAGGGATTGTTGTGATCCCATAGGTGTCGTTCCCACCGACACCAGTAACTCCTTAATCTGCTTCTTAATCTCCTCCAAGTCCTTTGCGGGCATCATGTATGGTCTCTTAGATATTGGCCCTATGCCTGGCAAAAGCTCAATCAAAAACTCAATATCTCTATCCGGTGGCATGCCTGGCAACTCCTCCAGAAATACATCAGGGAAATCCTTCACCACTGGTACTTCCTCCTGCACAACTCCTGTTAAGCAATTTACTTGAGTCCTTTTCGGCACATGGCGGGATACATACTTGATCCTTCTCCCTTCTAGCGTGGTAAGCAAAATTGACTTACTGGCACATTCAATGTTCCCTTCATACTTTGATAACCAATCCATGCCTAATATCACATGCAATCCTTGAGATTCCAATACTATTAGGTCTGAGGGAAATACGTAGTTACCAATCCTTAATGGTAACCGATCACACCATAGACTAGCCATATACTCTGCTCCAGGTGAGGTTACTAACATGGGTGACCTAAGGGCTTGGGTTGGCAGTTTGTACTTATCCACAAATCCCCTTGATATGTATGAATGCGATGCACCAGTATCAAAAAGAACGAGTGCAGTAAATGACTTAACCAAAAACTTACCTATTACTGCATCGGGTTGGGCTTCAACTTCCTCCACATTTACGTGGTTCACCTATCCCCTATTAAAAGGGTTCGGCTTCTTCCTAGAGCTTCCATTGCCATTTCCATTTTGGGCTTCAGGACACTCATTGGCATAATGTCCGGTCTTCTGGCACTTAAAGCAAGTGACTTGGCTCAGGTCTCTCTTGGCTGGGGTTGATGGGTTGGTGCGATTCTGGCCGTTGCTTCCTCCATTCCCATTACCATTCTTAGTGCCATTGTGATTATGTGAGCTACCTCATCCATGGGTATGCTGGAAATGTCCTCCCGGTCTAGGGGTAAAACGTGGCTTCTGCTGAGCTCCAGAATTGTACTTCCCTTGCCCATACTTCCTCTTGCGGTTCTCAATCTGCTGTTGCTTCCCTTCAATCATGAGAGCATGTCCTACCAACTCCTGGTAGTTGTTGAAAGTGGCTACCATCAACTGCATGCTCAACTCATCATTCAGTCCTTCCAGAAACTTTTCCTGCTTTGCTGCATCCATACCAACGTCATCTGGGGCATAACGTGCTAGCTTACTAAAGTCCTCCACATACTGGCCAACTGTCCTTCCTCCTTGGCGCAAATTGCGAAACTCTCGCTTCTTTAAGGCCATAGCTCCTGCTGAAACATGGGCAGTACGGAAAGCCTGCTGGAACTGGTCCCATGTGACAGTGTCGACAGGGAAGGTGGCTGTGAAATTTTCCCACCATGATGCTGCGGGTCCTTCAAGCTGGTGTGTGGAAAACTTCACTTTCTCCGCATATGTGCATCCTGCCGTGGTCAACTCCCTTGCTGTCTTGCAGAGCTAATCATCTGCTACTATAGGTTCAGTGCTACTGGAAAACACCGGCGGATTCAGCCTAAGAAAACGGCTAAGTGATTAACAGGTGGTGGTGGTGGTGGTGGGTTGTTGTTGTTGTTCCCCTGGTTCTGATTCTGGACTAGCAACTGCATCAATGTGTTCTGCTACTTGATCAACTGGGTGAGCTCTGGTGGAAAGGTAAATCCGGGGTCACGTCTTGGAGGCATCTGAGGGTTTAGCAAAGATGAGATTAAGAGTAGAAGGGGTCTAGAGAGAAAACACTACCCATATGCACATGAGGCAAAAGCAAACAATTCACTTCATTCATTCAAACAAGGGTATACAATTGATCTAACTATCGCAAAAGTGCTCGGACTACTATACTTACATGGTGGACTACTACTACTGTTGGGGTGGTCTACTAGAAATATTCTTCGGTTGCAGACTCCATGATATCTGCTCCAGCTTCATCCACATAGTCTTCATCGCTACCATCTGGATCCGAGTCGGTGTCGTCGATGATGATGTAGTCTTCCGGGTGAATCTCCTTGGGTTCTTCGTCTTCATCTACTGGCGTAGGATCTCCCATAAATATTCCAATCTTCTTGATCAGATCGTCATTCTTCTCCACTAATACTTCGATTTCCTATTCATAATCTTCACGTGTAGCCTTGAGTTCTTCCTCCAGTTCCTTGATTCTTGTCTTCGCCTTATTCAGATCTATCATGTCGGCGCACATCTAGTTCTCCTGACGTTGAATGTGTTGGTTTAACTCCTGGATAGAAGCTGCAATTGATCTATCCTTCTTGGGGCTGATCATCTCCCATTGCTCATCTCGACGCCCACAAATCTGGTAGATAGTATCCTTGAGATCATTGCGGTAAACTTCTCCAATGCGTCCCATGGCGATGTGAACTGCCATGCTCTTTCCTAGACTCTAGGTTGGTGCATCAAAGGAAAACTCTATGGGTTGAGTGACTGGCATGAATGTCCTTCCTGGAACTTGAACTTGAATCATCCAGCGCTCTTCTTCAGGTACTGTGGCATTGTAAGTCCCGGTGAAGCTTGGTACTCCTATGTTCAGATATCTAGTGACTTCCTTCAAGTGACGTCCAAAGAGTGTATCTTCATCCGGTTGCGTGAACTTGTTCCTTGCATCCGCCATCCTAAAAGAGTAGAAAAGATGAGAGGTCAGAATGAGAAGAGTGAGTAGTGATCTAAGGCTTTAGCTTAGTGGTCGTGTCCTACAGTCAGCGTGTGCTCTGATACCATCTTGTAGCGACCAGACCTCAAACGGTCCAATCTCTGTGCTTCGATGTCATCCCTGGATCAGTAATGCTGACACCACACAGTACTTGAAGGATTTATAACAGAATAGCAATCACACACTTATTACATCGAGTGTCTCAAAAGAGAACTTATTACAATAATAATGGCTTAAGGCCGTCTAAACGATAACAACGAAAGGCTTGGAAGATAAGTGAGTCTATCAACTCCAACGGCATCACTGAGTATAGAACCATGACCTAAAGGCACCTTACTCGTTGTCTGAAAAGTCTGCAACATTAACGTTGCAGCCCGAAACGGATCAGCACATGGAATATGCTGGCAGTGTAACACATAGAGAGCAAAGAAAGAATAAGGCTATACTACATGCATATTTGGCTGGTGGAAAGATCTATGGTTACTATTTTGCGTAAAGCCAATTTTTCCCTACTACAAAGGAATACATTTTATTTAACTATCATGGTGGTTGTTAAACATTGAGAGTGTAGATACCCTCTCAATCCCAATTAAGCATCATCATTAAAAACCCAACAAAATTAATTTACAGTAACATGATCAGATTCACATGATAATCCAAGTACTAGATACTCAAGATGTCCATAACCGGGGACACGGCTAACCATGATTAGTTTATGCACTCTGCAGAGGTTTGCGCACTTTTCCCCACAAGACTCGATCTCCTCCGTTGGATTTCTTGCACTGCATGGTGTTTGAGAAACAGATGACCGAGACATAGTCTTTCAGAAGTGCTTGCACCTTACGATGGGTAGACCGTACCACCTACATCCCCTACATCTGCTAGTCTACCACTGTAAGAGTTTGCACGACTTAGTCAACTATGCTAGAGCCCATAGTAGCTTGTGGCTGCACACGGAAGTTTCTAGCGTGAGTAATCTCATGATCCCTTTGAGCCTAGGTGGCGGTCCGAAGAAAAACAGGCAATCGCTGGAATACCCATGTGCCTCAATCCACCCAGATGTGTATTTAAGTTGCCACCTTAGATAAACCATTAATTTAACAAACTCACATCTGTCATGGATTTCACTCACCCAATCCATGTCTACTAGCATAGCATGGCATAAGAAGCAAACGTAGAAGTAACTCCCAAAGGTTTGTTAATAACAGGTAATAGGTACTACCTCATCTACTTCCCAAACCCACAATTTAATTAGATACTAAACAATGCAATGTGTGAGGGTTGATCTAATGCAGCAAAACTGGGTAATAGGAAGTATGATCAAAGTGTTACTTGCCTTGCTGATGATCCGTGAAACCTAGCGATTCAAAGTAGCAAGCGGCGCACTCCGGGTACTCTATCACAAACAAACAAGCATACAATAAGTACTCAACTAATGCACAGGTAAAACTCAAATAAAAGATCTAACCAGAAAATTCAACTTAAGAACTCCGGTTGGCAAAAAGAACCAAATCGAACGAAGCAACGAAAGACAAACGGCAAAGAAATAAGCTCTGTTTACTAATCTGAAACTAGGACAATTTTTACTGAGGCAAAAACTTGTTTGAGTTGGTTAAACGGAAAGATGGTTTCGAGACGAAACTCCAGGCGCTTGAATCGCCTGATTCCGACAAACGAGCGAAAAGTTCAACTAAAACGAACATCGGATCAGAAATCGAGAGCAGAAAAACCGCGGATTTAATCCGAGAAAAAGAAAAATGACGAACAGGTTAACGAACGAACATTCATTAACAGGAACTAAACGATGAACGCGTTCGTTAAAATGAACGGACGAGCGAATGCTCGCTAAATAAATAAACCGGAGAAAACAGGTCTATTTAAAAAAACAAAACACTAGGGTTTTCAAAAAAACCGAAACGGCTTTTTCTCAAAAACCGAGGCGGTGGCTACCTCGGCTCGGGGCTCCGGCGAGGCTCCGGCGGCGGCGGGTGGTGCAGGGCGGCGGTAGCGGGGCGGCAGGCGGCATGAGGCG
>NC_041388.1:281985196-282099585 GCF_002162155.2 Triticum dicoccoides
GGGCGGCGTGCGGCGGCGGCGCTCGAGGCGTGGGGCGGCGGCGGCGGGTGTGGGCTGCAGAGGGGCGGCGGCGGGGTTATAAAGGGAGGGGAAGAGGCAACTTGGCGGAGGGGTCGGCCTCGGGAGGCGGAGTCCTCCCTGGACTCGGGCGACGGTGGCGTTGGTCGGGACTCCTGTCCCGACCCGGCGAGAGGCAGCGGCTGCTGGCTGGGTCGGCCTGCACGGCTGGGCCCTTGGCCCAGTTGAGCGCGGGGTCTCTCTTTTTTTAAACAATTTTGCTGCGACTAAAAAAATTCTAGAAAAATAAATAAAATTCGAAAAAATGCCAAAACAAATTTTCACCGTCTAAATAAAATATCTAGAACGGGATGAACATTTTCTTGGCCCTAAATGCAATTTTTTGAAAACGTGCAATTTTTCCTAGATTCAAATAAAATAGCAAGTAAACCAAAATAAAATCTTATTTGATTTTTTTATTAAATCCTAAATATTTCTATATTTTGGGAAAGTCATTTTATTCCCACTCTCATGATTTTTATAGTAGAAATAATTGAAGATAAAATAAATCAAATCAAATGATCATATTTTCAAAATTTTAGAAAACTCAAATATGAAAATAACGAAATCCCCAACTCTCTCCGAGGGTCCTTGAGTTGCGTGAAATTTCTAGGATCAACCAAATGCAATAAAATGATATGCAATGATGATCTATTGTATAACATTCCAAATTGAAAACTTGGGATGTTACATTTTTAGAGGTATGAAGTTGATGAATTTAGTAAGCACTACCTTCTGTCCCTACTTTTTGTTTTCTGTTTTTATTAAGTTAAATAAAATAAAATGCCATGTTTTGTCTGTTTTCTGAATTTCCAATGCAATAAAAATGACCCAAAAACAAAAGTTCTCAGAATGCCCTAAAAATTTAATACGGTTTTTTTGAATATTCAAGAATTTCTGGTGCAAACAATATCAGAGGGAGGTGCACCAGGTGGGCACAACCCACCTAGGTGTGCCAGGACCCCCTGGCGCGCCCTGGTGGGTTGTGGTCCCCATGTGGGCCTCCTCACTTATCCCTTCACACCACATGAGCACTTACCTCTAGAAAAAAAATTCTCCATTACTCTCTCTCCCATGTTCTTGCTCTCAAACCCGCGGATTTCGATCTCTTTGCTCAAAGCTCCATTTCCGAAACTGTTTCAGGGGATTGTTGCTTGGTATGTGACTCCACCGTGTGTCCAATTAGTTTTTGTTTTAGTGGTTTATATTTTGAATAATTAGCTACTCTTGGTGCTGCTTTAGATGAGCTTGCATGTTGAATTCTTAGAGTTCTAAGTAGTTTGAATGCTTGCTATGGCCTCTATGTATCCCTATGAATAGTTGCTATCAATTTTGTAAAGTTTTTTTGATAAATTTTTTTCACTCAAAATTTTTCAGAAAATTGAACGTGAACACGATGAACCTTTTTGGAAGGAGTTCTTCGAGGAGGCGATCCTCGGGGGCATCTTGTAGTGACAGCTCCGCTCGCCGGTCATATGTTGAACCAAGTGAAAGTTCCACATGAGATGCCACCACCAAAACATGCTTATGGCCTTGCGATGGGTATATGATGTGTGTGGACGTTAAGGAGGAATCTGAGCAATATGTTCACAAAGCCGGTCTCGGTCCCTACATTTCAAATAAGTGCGAACAACACCATATTCTCATTGAATCGTTTGTCAAAGGATTTAAATTCCATCCCCGTGAGTCTAGGGTGCGTTTATGCTTTATGATAATCCTTTTACCATATCACTATAGAGATTTTCTCAATTGCAAAATTCCATTCTGGGGTTCGCTTGATGAACCGCCAAGGGCTGAGTACCAATCATTCTTGACTAGTATTTGCTATGGTGAGATGAGGGGAGTGACACAAGGTAGAATAAAGATCATTCATTTTCCCGCAATTCAGTACTTTGCATTATTTAATGGGAAATGTATAGTAGGCAAGCAAGACTGTAGCATGCTCTGTGCTCCAGACTTGAGCCTCATACGCACCGCTCTCACCGGTGAAAGGAGTTATAACCTTGTAGCAATTGTTGCACGCAGACTGTAGCATAACACTAACAGTGGATGTTTCTATGGTGGAATTTATGCCATGCGTTTAGCACGAGGGTTGGGTGTTTCACATATCCCTTTGATCCTATCCTACCCACACAGTATTTAGATTTTGACACCTTAAAAGATCATAAATCCTTAAAGGAAAAATTCATAACTTCACTTACAATCTGTTGTTTAACCAAACATCTATTGTGCACACATATTTGCCTGCGCCTGCTCTTCTTTACTATCACAGCAAAGGAAGATATTTTATTCTTGAGAGCGAGGCCCGAGCTCACAACGCAGCAGTGGAGGCAGCACGGCAGGCCGAGGCATCCGCACCGAGATCCTCCTTGAGCTACCACGCCAACTACTATCCAGGCTACCGACTGTTTACCAAGTTAGGCCAAAAGCCTAAGCTTGGGGGAGTACGTGTTTCTCACCGACATTACATTCATGCTCACTTATTTCATTTGTCGATGTTCACACTTTTTCATTGTATCATCCATGTTTAGATTTATTTTTCTTGCTTTCTTCTTGTGTGTTTGAAAAACCTTAGGAAAAAATCAAAAAAAAAATAGTTGTAGTTAGTTTACTTTTTATGCATGCTTAGCTGTAGCACTAAAAAGAAAACCCAAAACGATTTCCTTGTTCTTCTTTTGCTTGTTGGGAGCTTTCCCGTGTAAATAGTTTTTCTCATTTTTGCTTTTCCCTTTTTATTTGCTTGTTCAAGAAAACCAAAAACTCCAAAAATATTTCAGTGTGTTTCTCTGAATTTCTTTTCTTTTTATTCGAGTTGTACCGAGGAGAAGACCACGATGAAAATGTTGAGTGGCTCTCATATGAATAACTGTTGATCTAATAAAGAGCCCATTTTACCTTGTCTTCTCCTGTTGAATAAAATGTTTTGCAGATTCCAGCTTAGTCCACTACACTCTTGCACTATTATTATTTTCACATCGTTCGGTCATGCAAGTGAAAGGCAATAATGACAGCATTCGATGGACTAGTCGTGGCAGAGAGAAACTGGTATGAACTCGACTTGTTTTGTTTGTGTAAATATGTTTAACCTAGTATCCATGATTCAGCCCATTATGATTAAACATGTTTGCAATGACAATTGGAGATTATATTTTCTCATGCCATGCATAAGTAGCTGGGAGTGGATAATGATTTATCTTGGATATCAACATTGCGTTAAAATGATTGAGATGTAGTATGATGATATGGTATCCTCCTTTGAATGTTCGAGTGGCTTGACTTGGCACATGTTCTTGCATGTAATTGAATCAAAACCAACATAGCCTCTATGATTTTTATGTTCATGGTGTTCATATGCTACTCATGCGAGTGTCCAATGTTACTTATGCATAATGCATGTTCATGACCGTTGTTGCTCTCTAGCTAGACGCTTCTCAACCTAATTGCTAGCCTTCGCCTGTATTAAGTGGGAATTCTGCTTGTACATCAAAAACATTGAACCCAAAAGTTATTCCAGATGAGTCCACCATACCTACCTATATGTGGTATTACCCTGCCGTCCTAAGTAAATTTGCATGTGCCACCTCTAAAAACTTCTAATAAATATCCTTTTGTGTGCCTAGATCGTTCATGGAACGATAGGAGGTGGTCGGTATCTTCCATGCTAAGCGGGTTATTCCTAGGTTGAGTGTTTATTCACTCGCCATCACACAATAAAAGGGCGGTAAGGGATTCCCAGTCCCAAACTCAAAATGCAAATAATTAAACAAAACTCCCCCGGGACTGTTGTTGGTATGGACGACACCCGTTGTTTCGGACAAGCCATGGAGTGTGATTGACGGTGGAGGGGGAGAAAACCTTTACTTTTATCGCTTGGGAACCACCACTACTGTGCTTAGCATGGAAGATATTGATAACTGATGGTCGTGAAGTAAATGAGAAGGGTGCATGTCTCAAAATATCATTTACCTCTGTTTTAAAAACTTGAGCTCTGGCACCTCTGCAAATCACTCCTTCCCTCTGAAGGAAATATGCCCTAGAGGCAATAATAAAGTTCTTATTTATATTTCCTTATATCATGATAAATGTTTATTATTCATGCTAGAATTGTATTAACCAGAAACTTAGTACATGTGAGAATACATAGACAAAACAGAGTGTCCCTAGTATGCCTCCACTTGACTAGCTCATTAATCAAAGATGGTTATGTTTCCTGACCATAGACATGTGTTGTCATTTGATGAACGAGATCACATCATTAGAGAATGATGTGATGGACAAGACCCATCTGTTAGCTTAGCACTATGATTGTTTAGTTTATTGCTATTGCTTTCTTCATGCCTTATACATGTTCCTATGACTATGAGATTATGCAATTCCCGAATACCGGAGGAACACTTAGTGTGCTATCAAACGTCACAACATAAATGGGTGATTATAAAGATGCTCTACAGGTGTCTCCGATGGTGTTTGTTGAGTTGGCATAGATCGAGATTAGGATTTTTTCACTCCGTGTATCGGAGAGGTATCTTTGGGCTCTCTCGGTAATGATCATCACTATAAGCCTTACAAGCAATGTGACTAATGAGTTAGTTGCAGGATGATGCATTACATAACGAGTAAAGAGACTCACTGGTAACGAGATTGAACTAGGTATGAGGATACCGACGATCGAATTTCGGGCAAGTAACATACCGATGACAAAGGGAACAACGTATGTTGTTATGCAGTTCGACCGATAAAGATCTTCGTACAATACGTAGGATCCAATATGGGCATCCAGGTTCCGCTACTGGTTATTGACCAGAGAGATGTCTCGGTCATGTCTACATAGTTCTCGAACCTGTAGGGTCCGCACGCTTAACATTCGTTGATGATTTAGTATTATATGAGTTATGTATGTTGGTGACCGAATGTTGTTTGGAGTCCCGGATGGGATCACGGACATGATGAGGAACTCCGGAATGGTCCGGATATAAAGATTGATATATGGGATAATAGTGTTTGGTCTCCGGAAGGGTTCTGGAATTCACCGGAAGGGGTTACGGATGTTTCCCGAAATGTTTGGGTACGAGAACACTTTAGTTGGGCCAAAGGGGAAAGCCCACAAGGTTTTTGGAAAGCGCAAAAGGAAGTTTTGCGGAGTCCAGGGGCCAGACGCCAGGGTCCCTGGCGTCTGGGGCCAAACGCCGGGAACCCTGGCGTCTGGTCTTGGAGTCCAAGAAGGACTCTTGCCTTTCGGGTGAAACCGACTTTGTGTAGGCTTTTATGATATGACCATTTTGCATCATGCTTTTATATCGATATTTATTGCATTATGGGCTGTTACTACACATTATGTCACAATACTTATGCCTATTCTCTCTTATTTTACAAGGTTTATATAAAGTGGGAGAACGCCGGCAGTTGGGATTCTCGGCTGGAAAAGGAGCAAATATTAGAGACCTATTCTGCACAGCTCCAAAAGTCCTGAAACTTCACGGAAGTTATTTCCAGAATATATAAAAAATACTGAGCGCAAGAAGTACCAGAGGGGGGCCACTCACAAGCCACAAGGTTGGGGGGCGCGCCCTACCCCCCCTGGGCGCACCCCCTGCCTCGTGGGCCCCCTGGTGGCCCTCCGATGTCCATCTTCTGCTATATGGAGTCTTTCGTTGAGGAAAAAATCATAAGCGAGCTTTCGGGACGAGACTCCGCCGCCACAAGGTGGAACCTTGGTGGAACCAATCTAGGGCTCCGGCGGAGCTATTCTACCGGGGAAACTTCCCTCCGGGAGGGGGAAATCATCACCAATGATCCTCTCATCGGGAGGGGCTTAATCTCCATCAACATCTTCACCAGCACCATCTCATCTCAAACCCTAGTTAATCTCTTCTATCCAATCTTTGTATCCAAACCTCAGATTGGTACCTGTGGGTTGCTAGTAGTGTTAATTACTCCTTGTAGTTGATGCTAGTTGGTTTATTTGGTGGAAGATTGTATGTTCAGATCCTATATGCATATTAATACCCCTCTGATTATGAACATGAATATGCTCTGTGAGTAGTTGTGTTTTTTCCTGAGCACATGGGAGAAGTCTTGCTATTAGTAGTCATGTGAATTTGGTATTCGTTCGATATTTTGGTGAGATGTATGTTGTCTCTCCTCTAGTGGTGTTATGTGAACGTCGACTACATGAAATGTCACCATTATTTTGGCCTAGAGGAAGGCATTGGGAAGTAATAAGTAGATGATGGGTTGCTAGAGTGACAGAAGCTTAAACCCTAGTTTATGTGTTGCTTCGTAAGGGGCTGATTTGGATCCATATGTTTCATGCTATGGTTAGATTTACCTTAATACTTCTTTTGTAGTTTTGGATGCTTGCAATAGGAGTTAATCATAAGTGGGGTGCTTGTCCAAGTAAGGACAGCACCCAAGCACCGGTCCACCCACATATCAAATTATCAAAGTACCGAACGCGAATCATATGAACGTGATGAAAACTACCTTGACGATATTCCCGTGTGTCCTCAGGAGCGCTTTCTTCTATATAAGAGTTTGTCCAGGCTTGTGCTTTGCTACAAAAAGGATTGGGCCACCTTGCTGCACTTTGTTTACTTTTGTTACTTGTTGCTCGTTACAAATTATCGTATCACAAAACTATCTGTTGCCTATAATTTCAGTGCTTGCAAAGAATACCTTGCTAAAAACCGCTTATCATTTCCTTCCGCTCCTCGTTGGGTTCGACACTCTTACTTATCGAAAGGACTACGATAGATCCCATATACTTGTGGGTCATCAAGACTCTTTTCTAGCGCCGTTGTCGGGGAGTGAAGCGCCTTTGGTAGGTGGAATTTGGTAAGGAAAAATTTATATAGTGTGCTGAAATTTACTATCACTTGTTACTATGGAAAGTAATCCTCTGAGGGGCTTGTTTGGGGTATCTTCACCCCGACCAGTAGAGCAAAGAGTTGCTCCTCAACCTACTGAACCTACTGAAAATGAAAATATCTACTTTGAAATTCCTTCGGGTATGATAGAAAAATTGCTAGCTAATCCTTTTGCAGGAGATGGAACATTACATCCTGATGAGCACCTAATATATGTGCATGAAGTTTGTGGATTATTTAAGCTTGCAGGTATACCCGATGATGTTATCAAGAAGAAGGTCTTCCCTTTATCTTTGAAGGGAGATGCATTGACATGGTATAGGCTATGTGATGATATGGGATCATGGAACTACAAACGATTGAAATTGGAATTTCATCAGAAGTTTTATCCTATGCATCTTGTTCATCGTAATCATAATTATATATATATAATTTTTTGCCTCGCGAAGGAGAAAGCATCGCTCAAGCTTGGGGGAGGCTTAAATCAATGTTATATTTATGCCCCAATCATGGGCTCTCAAGAGAAATGATTATTCAAAAAATTTATGCTCGGCTTTCTGACAACAATCGCACCATGCTCGATACTTCTTGTGTTGGCTCTTTTATGATGAAGACTATTGAATTCAAATGGGATTTATTGGAAAGAATTAAACACAACTCAGAAGATTGGGATCTCGGCGAAGGTAAGGAGTCAGGTATGACACCTAAGTTTGATTGTGTTAAATCTTTTATGGACACCGATGTTTTCCGTAAATTTAGCACTAAATATGGACTTGACTCTGAGATAGTAGCTTCTTTCTGTGAATCTTTTGCTACTCATGTTGATCTCCCTAAGGAGAAGTGGTTTAAATATCATCCTCCCATAGAAGTAAAAGTAGTTGCACCTATTAAAGTTGAAGAAAAGACTATCACTTATAATGATCCTATTATTCCTACTGCTTATGTTGAGAAACCACCTTCTCCTGTTAGGATAAAAGATGATGCTAGAGCTTCAACTGTGGTTCTTAAAAGCAATATTAGAACATATACACCTCCTAAGCAAGTTAAAGTTGAACCTAATACTGCTATTGTTAAGGATCTCTTGGCTGATAATATTGATGGGCATGTTATTTCTTTCTGTGATTAAACTGCTAGAATTGCTAAACCTTGTGCTAAAGATAAACATAGACATGTGGTAGGCATGCTTGTTATTTCTGTTAAAATAGGAGATCATTGTTATCATGGCTTGTGTGATATGGGTGGTAGCGCTAGTGCAATACCTATTGACTTATACAAAGAAATTATGCATGATATTGCACCTGCTGAGTTAGAAGATATTGATGTCACAATTAAACTTGCCAATAGAGATACTATTTCACCAATTGTGATTGTTAGAGATGTTGAAGTCTTGTGTGGGAAAACTAAATATCCTGCTGATTTTCTTGTTCTTGGTTCCCCATAGGATAGCTTTTGTCCCATTATATTTGGTAGACCCTTCTTAAACACTGTTAATGCTAGGATAGACTATGAAAAGGATGTTGTTACTATTGGTTTAGGTGATATGTCTCATGTGTTCAACTTTTCTAAATTTCATAGACAACACCGTGAAGAGGAATTGCCTAGTAAAGATGAAATTATCGGTCTTGCTTCTATTGGCGTACCTCCTAGTGATCCTTTAGAACAATATTTGCTAGACCATGAAAATGATATGTTTATGAATAAAAGAAGGCAAATAGATGAAGTGTTCTTTAAATAGGGACCTATTCTGAAACACAACTTTCCTATTGAAATCTTAGGGGATCCTCCTCCACCCAAGGGTGATCCCGTGTTTGAGCTTAAACCATTGCCTGATACTCTTAAATATGCTTATCTTGATGAAAAGAAGATATGTCCTGTTATTATTAGTGCTAACCTTTCAGAGAAGGAGGAAGAAAAATTATTGAAAACTCTGAAGATGTGCCGTGCTACTATTGGATATACTCTTGATGATCTTAAGGGCATTAGTCCCACTCTATGTCAACACAAAATAAATTTGGAGAAAGATGCCAAACCAGTTGTTGATCACCAACGACGGCTGAATCCTAAGATGAAAGAAGTGGTAAGAAAAGAAATACTAAAGCTCCTTGAGGCAGGTATAATTTATCCCGTTGCTGATAGTCAGTGGGTAAGTCATGTCCATTGTGTTCCTAAGAAGGGAGGTATTACTGTCATTCCTAATGATAAAGATGAATTGATTCCGCAAAGAATTATTACAGGTTATAGGATGGTAATTGATTTCCGCAAATTAAATAAGGCTACTAAAAAGGATCATTACCCCTTACCTTTTATTGATCAAATGCTAGAAAGATTATCCAAACATACACATTTTTGCTTTCTAGATGGTTATTCTGGTTTCTCTCAAATACCTGTGTCAGTTGATGATCAATCAAAGACCACTTTTACTTGCCCTTTCGATACTTTTGCTTATAGATGTATGACTTTTGGTTTATGTAATGCACCTGCTACCTTTCAAAGATGCATGATGGCTATATTCTCTGACTTTTGTGAAAAGATTTGTGAGGTTTTCATGGACAATTTCTCCATTTATGGATCCTCTTTTGATGATTGCTTAAGCAACCTTGATCGAGTTTTGCAGAGATGTGAAGAAACTAACCTTGTCTTGAATTGGGAGAAGTGCCACTTTATGGTTAATGAAGGTATTGTCTTGGGGCATAAAATTTCTGAAAGGGGCATTGAAGTTGATAAAGCTAAAGTTGATGCTATTGAAAAGATGTCGTGTCCCAAGGACATCAAAGGTATAAGAAGTTTCCTTGGCCATGCCGGCTTTTATAGGAGGTTCATTAAGGACTTCTCAAAAATTTCTCAGCCTCTGACTAATTTATTACAAAAAGATATACCATTTGTCTTTGATCATGATTGTGTAGAAGCATTTGAAATACTTAAGAAAACATTGATCTCTGCACCTATTGTTCAGCCACCTAATTGGAATTTACCCTTTGAAATTATGTGTGATGCTAGTGATTATGTTATAGGTGTTGTTCTAGGGCAAAGAGTTTATAAGAAATTAAATGTTATTCAATATGCTAGTAAAACTCTAGACAATGCCCAGAGAAATTATGCTACTACTGAAAAAGAATTCTTAGCAGTTGTATTTTCTTGTGATAAGTTCAGACCTTATATTGTTGATTCTAAAGTAACTATTCACACGGATCATGCTGCTATTAAATATCTTATGGAAAAGAAAGATGCTAAACCTAGACTTATTAGATGGGTTCTCTTGCTACAAGAATTTGATTTGCATATTATTGATAGAAAGGGAGCTAAGAACCACGTTGCAGATAACTTGTCTAGGTTAGAAAATGTTCTCGGTGACCCACTACCTATTGATGATAGCTTTCCTGATGAACAATTAAATGTCATAAATGCTTCTCATACTGCTCCATGGTATGCTGATTATGCTAATTACATTGTTGCTAAATTTATACCACCTAGTTTCACATACCCGCAAAAGAAAAAGTTTTTCTATGATTTAAGACATTACTTTTCGGATGACCCACATCTCTATAAAGAAGGAGTACATGGTGTTATTAGACGTTGTGTACCTGAGCATGAACAGGAACAGATCCTACGCAAGTGCCACTCCGAAGCTTATGGCGGACACCACGCTGGCGATAGAACTACACATAAGGTATTGCAATCCGATTTTTATTGGCCTACTCTCTTCAGGGATGCCCGCAAGTTTGTCTTATCTTGTGATGAATGTCAAAGAATTGGTAATATTAGTAGGCATCAAGAAATTCCTATGAATTATTCACTTGTTATTGAACCATTTGATGTTTGGGGCTTTGATTATATGGGACCTTTTCCTGCCTCTAATGGGTATACACATATTTTAGTTGTTGTTGATTATGTTACTAAGTGGGTAGAAGCTATTCCAACTAGTAGTGCTGATCATAACACCTCTATTAAGATGCTTAAAGAAGTTATTTTTCCAAGGTTTGGAGTCCCTAGATATTTAATTACTGATGGTGGTTCACATTTTATTCATGGTGCTTTCCGTAAAATGCTTGCTAAGTATGATGTTAATCATAGAATTGCATCTGCTTATCACCCAAAGTCTAGTGGTCAAGTAGAATTGAGTAATAGAGAACTCAAATTAATTTTTCAAAAGACTGTTAATAGATCTAGAAAGAATTAGTCCACGAAACTTGATGATGCATTATGGGCCTATAGAACTGCATATAAAAATCCTATGGGTATGTCTCCGTATAAAATGGCTTATGGAAAAGCATGTCACTTACCTCTCGAACTAGAACATAAGGCTTATTGGGCTATTAAAGAGCTCAATTATGATTTCAAACTTGCCAATGAGAAAAGGTTATTTGACATTAGCT
This sequence comes from Triticum dicoccoides, assembly GCF_002162155.2. Lineage (NCBI taxonomy): Eukaryota > Viridiplantae > Streptophyta > Magnoliopsida > Poales > Poaceae > Triticum > Triticum dicoccoides. The sequence goes on from NC_041388.1 coordinate 281,996,493, forward strand.
CACTTGATGAATGGAGAACCCAAGCCTATGAGAATGCCAAATTGTTTAAAGAAAAAGTTAAAAGATGGCATGACAAAAGGATACAAAGGCGTGAGTTCAATGTAGGTGATTATGTATTGCTCTACAACTCTCGTTTAAGATTCTTTGCAGGAAAACTTCTCTCTAAATGGGAAGGTCCTTACGTTATCGAGGAGGTCTATCGTTCCGGTGCCATAAAAATCAACAACTTCGAAGGCACAAATCTGAAGGTGGTGAACGGTCAAAGAATCAAACATTATATCTCAGGTAATCCTATAAATGTTGAAACCAATGTTATTGAAACCGTAACCCCGGAGGAATACATATGTGATACGTCTCCGTCGTATCTACTTTTCCAAACACTTTTGCCCTTGTTTTGGTGTCACGGCCCTAGATTTGCTTGTAACTAGTTGCATGAAAGCATTCATGTCATCATGTTTAAATTCAAGAAATTTGAATTGGGGATTGATAAACCCAAATGCAATCATTGACCTAAAAATATCCTTTTAAAATGTTCATGATTTATGGAAAAAGGTGAAAGCCTCTACCAAAGATAATGCATATTTTTCCAGGACATTTTGGTCATTGAGTTAAATCATTATGGTATTTGAGTTGGAGTTTAAAATTTACCATTAAATATTGGTTGCTCCAAATATTCTGAAATTTGTTGTGTGGTTTGAAAATAATTCAAATATTCCTCACAAAAATTTATAGAATTAACCAAAGTGTTTTGGTTAGTATTTTATTTGCAAGGAGGACGACGGCGTGGCGCACACACAGGAGGCGAAGCCACCTCCTGCTTCCACCTCCTGCTCCCACCTCCTGCTTCCTCCCCACTCCGATCCGACGCGCTTGGAGACGCCCGAGCCCCCCTGGTCCTTCCTGTCTCTCGCAGCTCACTCTCCCCTCCTCTACTCTCCCTCCCTTGCACGCCACCAAGCGAGCTCGCCAACGCCGATCGCCGTACCCGCAGCCACCGCCACCGCCTTGCCTCTCCAAGCTGTCCACGAGCTCCGCCTCATCTACCTCTTCCTCCTTGAGGATCCACCCGGCCTCGGACGCGCTGCTTCATCGCCACCATCGCCGAATCCATCGCCGGCCACCAAGGCACCTCGTCGGTCGATTCGCCACTAACAGTGCGCCCCCGAGCCCGCCAACCACCCCTGCAGAACCTCCGTGAGCCCCTCTTCCTTTCCCCTCTACTCTCGTGCCCACGCTCGTCCCCTAGCTCCGTTCCCCGCCGCGCCCGAGAGCTTCTGCCACCGGCCATGTCGCCACCGCTGCTTTGGCCACCGCAGCTCGCTCCCGACCGCGTCACCGCACTCAGGGAACTCCTTGGGGGCCTCCCAGCCCCTCAGCTGGCCTCCTAGCGCACCGCAGCCCTGCGCCCCCTCAAACCCGAACTCCGGCCACTGCCGCGAGCTTTGTTCCGGCGAGCTCCGGCCATCCCAGCTGCTGCTTGCTGGAATGGATGCGCGCGTGTGCCAGCAATCCGTAGCCGCAAACCGTGCGCCAAACCATCGCGCGTGGCACAAATCCGAGCCGCGCCGCCGTCGTTTGGTTCACCGTCGGCCAGGCTCCGGCTATTGCCGACGTGGCACCGACGTGGCCATCATTAGAGCCTGATGACGCCGCTAATTAAACCCCACCAGTCGCTGACATTATGGCCCCACCAGCTAAATAAACACGGGTTAAGTTAAATAACCCCCTGTTAACTCTCTATCTCACTGACACGTGGGCCCCGCCCCAGTTTAAATTTAGGTTAGGCAAAATATTAGTGCTAATTACCCTATTAAGCAGTTGAGACACTGACCTGTGGTGCCAACCCCCTTACTAATTAGTTTAGCTTAATTTTAATTCAGATTAGCCATTGAGTCACTGACCACTGGGACCCACTGGTCAGGTTTGTCCTGGTCAGCCTCAGTTGACTCGCTGACGTCATGCTTGCACAATGCTGACGCAGTTAATAATTTTTTGGATTAAAAATAATCCAGGAAATTTCAAAAAATATCCAAAACTTTGAAAAATCATAGAAATTAAACCGTAACTCCAAATGAAAAGTTTTATATACGAAAAATTATCAAAAAAATCCAATCTATCCATTTATGCTACTTTCATGCATGTTAGAACACTTTAACCTTGCTGTTTAGGTGAAACAAGTTAATGCACTAATATGACTTCATAAAATGGGTTTGCATTGGAATCTTTGGTTGAAATGGACTCATTTCAATATGTTCTAGCTTGCATTAGCCCAAAACACATTCATATTGCCATGTCATAGCATGCATCATATTGTTGCATATTGTCATGTGTTGATTGTGTTCTTTCTCAGTTGCCGGTGTTTGTCCCCCCCCTCAGTAGACGTTGATCCAGCGATGAATTCGATGACACCGATGAAGAACTATACTATCTTCAGAAGTGCCAGGCAAGCAAAACCCCCTTGTTCATTCCGATATAATCCCACTGTCTCGCTCCTGCTCTCTTTTACTTCATTAGGACAACAACATTTCAACTATTACATGCTGCGGTAGCTGAACCCCTTTCCTCTGCATGACCTGTCATTGCCACAGTAAATAGATGAAACCCACTAGCATGAGTAGGAGTTGCTTGAGCCCTGATGTGCCTACTCATTCATGCTTGTTTGTCATGTTTGCTACTTCTTAGAGTTGAGTCAGGTCTGATTCATCGGGGATGAATTCGAATGGTGTTGAACATGTCCTACTGTGTGTGAGCTAAGTGTGTGAACACGATTTGGTAAAGGTAGTGGTGAGAGGCCATGTAGGAGTACATGGTGGATTGTCTCATTGCAGCCGTCCTCAGGAACTGAGTTCTTTGTTTATGATCCATGAACAATTACTACCACACATTGGGTTCCGGTAACTCGGCCCCTCTCGGTTTATTAATCAACTCGATCTCTGTCCAGGAGTTGTAACTAGTTTCTGGTGTTTGTAGGTAGTGTTAGTAGTCTACCAAGTGGCACCCGGTACAAGTGGGCTTGGGACAGACTAGGCACAGTGGCACGGTGTACCAAGTGGCACCCGGATGGTGGGCTTGGGAACCCTGCTCACATCGTTTGGGGCCGTGAGCGACACCCTGGCCGGATCTCCTTGCGGATGGAACCCGAATAGGCGATAAACCTGGACGAGAGACTTGTGTGGTTAGTCAGATCGTGGCCGACTCCCTCGCCAGGCTTACACTTGAAGGTTGCCGAGATACACGATGTGTACATGGTGGTAAGTGGCGAGAGCGTGTGTGAAGAAGTACACCCCTACAAGGTTATCATTATCTATTCGAATAGCCGGATTCCTCGGATATGGAAACTTGGACCCCTTGCATAGTTCATAGACAAGTGAAAGTGGATACTCAAAAATGCGCAAGATAAGCGTGAGTGCTATGGATGGCCTTCTCGTAGGGACACGGGAGCGGATCCATAGTGGAGTGTTGATATGGTGAATATGTGGACTCGTGTGCGCCACCTCAGAAGAGTTACTTGCAGTCATAGTTCAGGATAGCCACCGAGTCAAAGCTGGCTTGCTGTAGTTAAACTCCACCACCCCTTTATTGATACTGATGCATATGTAGTTAGTTCCGATGTAAGTCTTGCTGGGTACATTTGTACTCACGTTTGCTTAATTTATGTTTTTGCAGAGAGACTTCAGTCTCGCTAGTAGTTCTGCATGGACTTCGTCGTTTAGCTTGTTACCTCAGCTACAATCTTGCACCATTGGGAGGGTCTTGTAGATAGTCAGGCTTCTCAGCCTTTTTCATTTGTAGAAGTTTGTACTCAGACATGTTAAGCTTACGCATGTGCTTTGACTTGTATGCTCTGAATGTTGGGTCATGAGACCCATGTTTGTAATATCTCGCTCCTCGGAGCCTAATGAATAAATACTCTGAGTCGTAGAGTCTTGTTGTGATGCCATGTTGTATTGCACATATTGAGCATATTGTGTGTATGATTGAAATGCTTGGTATGTGTGGGATCCGACAACCTAGTTGTTTATCCTTGGTAGCCTCTCTTATGGGGAAATGTAGTCTTGTGCTCCCATGAGCCATAGTAGTCCGCTACAGCCCGGTTCACCAGATTCCTGCTAGCCCAGCACTACTGCTCCGGAACACTTGACTGACCGGCATGTGATTCACTTTGTTCCTGTGTCTGTCCCTTCAGGGAAATGTCATGCGATGACATCCGGAGTCCTGCCTAGCCTGCTATAGCCCGGGTTCCCGGAGTCCTGTTAGCCCAGTGCTACAGCCCGGATTCACACGCTGCTGACCGACATGCTCGATGTTGATTCATGTATGCCTGTCCCCGTAAATTAGTGCCACTTTGGGTTCACGACTAGTCATGTCGGCCCGGGTTCTCTGTCATATGGATGCTAGCGACACTATCATATACGTGAGCCAAAAGGTGCAAACGGTCCCGGGCCATGGTAAGGCAACACCCGTGGGAATACCATGCGTGAGGCCGCAAAGTGATATGAGGTGTTACAGGCTAGATCGGTGTGACTTAGAATCGGGGTCCTGACAGCTTTGGTATCAGAGCCTGACTGCCTGTAGGATTACCAAGCCAAGTTGGTCGAAGTCGTGTCTACAAATGCTTTAGTTATATAAGGGAATTGATTGTGGATGGGAACGTAAGGCTCTTTTACCCCTTATCCTCATGACCTTATGCTCTAGTCAACCTCTTCTTTTCTACGGGGGTTAAGAACTAGGCTTCTCTTCTATCTCTCAGGATGACGTGTTACTAAACTGTAGTTGCCTAGGATTGTTGAGTTCAAGCCTCAGTTCAGTTCCTACTACTTCCATATGTTCATAGCTGGCCTCAGAACCTTGATTTTGTGATGTTGAGTGGTTATGCCGCCATATTTGCAGGTTGTCCCAAATCTTTTCGAGCATTTACAACTGTTATGCTGTCCGAGTCATCCCAGGTTTCTAAATAGTCCGATGCATTTGCAAATCCCTTCTTCCCGTTCTCAATGTTTCTTTGGGCCAGATTAAGCACACTAATCGGTCTGTTGAAGTACTATGTTGCCTTGATATGTATGTTGGAGTTAGTATTATGACCCTAGGTGTCTTCGAGAACTACTTAGTAATCTAGCAATGTTTTGTGTTCCCGGTGTGATGATTCTGGCCACCATCCTCGAAAGTATCTCGGGATGCCATTTAGTTAGTAGGCCTTCTATTTCTGGGTTTTGAACCCGAGATTCACCCTACTTACTTCATGTTGATAGTGTTTGCTCGTTCCTTTAGGTTATTATTAACCTTTGCATTAGTCCTCGAGGTCTATGGTATTTCCTTCTTCCAAATACTATGAACCACTTATGGCAGAAGTTTGTTGGATCAAAAGATCACCTTTAGAGTACTCCTGAGGAGTTCTCCATTCATAATTGTGATTCTGCCAGTTCTACCTTTCTGCATGGGTTATCCGGAAGAAATATGTTGAACTCGTTCGACATACTAATCTATGCATCCACAACTCAGAAAGATATATATATCCCTTTGAGTTGCCCCGTCTTAGTTGATAACTGACCTTCGTCTGCCAATTGTTGGTCAAGAGTAGTTGTCCATTCGTGTTATCAATGCCTATTATTCTGTGGTCTATCAAGCCGTTCTAATTCAGAATGACTAGGAGAAACAAACTCTAGTACCTCATCCATATCTAGGATTGGGTCAAAGCAGTTGTATTACGCAGCTCAAAATGCCAATCCAGCTTTTGATTCTGTTCTACCCTGAAGTATTGCCCTCTTTATGTCAGGAATATCATAGGAATTGCACAACCTCCTATGAACTCTTGATACAGTGATACTTCTCGCCATCATTATTCATTTCTCGGTCCCGTGTTGTTGTAACCGGAATGCCGACAAGTAAACTGTGATGTGTGAAATCAATACTCCTAGCAACCCTGTTGCTTGGTATATAATGGACAATAATCTTATCCTTAGCGTGTTGATTATTGAATCATCACTGTCGGGGGCGATGCTGATTCCTGCCAACACCTATGGGGACAGGGCCCCTTTCGGTTCGGTGGGGGGCGGAGAGCACACAAAGAGCGGATCGAGGCAGTGCACGCGGGCGATTTTACCCAGCTTCGGGCCGCACGGATGCGTAAAACCCTACTGCTGCTTGTTTGTGTATATTGGATTCTTGCTCAGGAGCGATGGACGCTGCCAGACTGAGCTTGAGAGTGTTCCTGGTGTTGAACGAGCCGAACTGGCCGAACCTCTGAACTTTCCGACCCCCTCTACGTTGCGCTTGGGCCTCCTTTTATACTCTCAAGGGGTCACCGACAGGGGGCAACATAGACAAGAAGGGTAAAAATGGAAAAGGATGCGGTAGGTGCAGCTACCGCTACTGTGGATATAGTGCGCCCTACCTAACTCTGACGGCAGGGGACAAAGGCATTAAATGCATGTCTGAGTCTCCTAAACAGTGCAAAAGGTGACCGTTAGGAGTGCCACCGTTTGCCACGATGGGCTTCTCTTCATCTCCGCTTGCCACCACGTACCCCTAGCTGCACGGCCTCCCGCCACGTGTGCTTGGGAGAGTCCCAGAGCGACACGTTAGCAGGTAAGCTGGAGCGCGGGCACGAAGTGGGGGTTTCCCGCGGCAAGCTCCTTGCCGCGGCTGTCGTCTTCTCGCGTCCGGAAGCTTGTCGCTCGCCGGTTCTTGCCGGCACGCAGGGCGCGTCGCGGCAAGTTTTCTTGGTACGCCTTGAGTGGCCCTCCCGGCAAGCTCCTCTTGCCGGGGCCTTGGTTGGCCTTCCCGGCAAGATCGACCGACGAGGTTGCCGGGAAGGCCAACCAAGGCCCCGGCAAGAGGAGCTTGCCGGGAGGGCCACTAAAGGCGTACCAAGAAAGCTTGCCGCGACGCGCCCTGCGTCCCGGCAAGAACCAGCGAGCGACAAGCTTCCGGACGCGACAAGACGACAGCCGCGGCAAGGAGCTTGCCGCGGGAAACCCCCACTTCATGCCCGCGCTCCAGCTTACCTGCTAACGTGTCGCTCTAGGACTCTCCCAAGCACACGTGGCGGGAGGCCGTGCAGCTAGGGGTACGTGGTGGCAAGCGGAGATGAAGAGAAGCCCATCGTGGCAAACGGTGGCACTCCTAACGGTCACCTTTTGCACTGTTTAGGAGACTCAGACAGGCATTTAATGCCTTTGTCCCCTGCCGTCAGAGTTAGGTAGGGCGCACTATATCCACAGTAGCGGTAGCTACACCTACCGCATCCTTTTCCATTTTTACCCTTCTTGTCTACGTTGCCCCCTGTCGGTGACCCCTTGAGAGTATAAAAGGAGGCCCAAGCGCAACGTAGAGGGGGTCGGAAAGTTCAGAGGTTCGGCCAGTTCGGCTCGTTCAACACCAGGAACACTCTCAAGCTCAGTCTGGCAGCGTCCATCGCTCCTGAGCAAGAATCCAATATACACAAACAAGCAGCAGTAGGGTTTTACGCATCCGTGCGGCCCGAAGCTGGGTAAAATCGCCCGCGTGCACTGCCTCGATCCGCTCTTTGTGCGCTCTCCGCCCCCCACCGAACCGAAAGGGGCCCTGTCCCCATAGGTGTTGGCGGGAATCAGCATCGCCCCCGACAATCACCCTAAGGTTTATCGTGCTACCTAGTCCTTATTTCCGGTGCACTTTTCGATCAATGAGTTAGGATAGTGTCAATCCTTGCTTATTTGATCATATCGTCTTGCCCTGAAAAGCAAGATTGATCTTGAGCTTAGTAACATATCGGTGGTTCGTGATTTTCTGAATATCTTCTCGGAAGTATTACCTGGTTATCACCTGACCGCTATGTTGACTTCGTGATCAAGTTGATTTTTTTATAAACCTCTATTTCTCCAAGAATTTGTGTTCGATACCCTGAAATAGTTGGTTAAGCTAAATGACAACTTGGAGAGTTGGAATATGATAGCTTGTTCGACTTAGTTCATCCCAAAGGGATATCCTTGTGTTTAGATAGTTGTTGAAGCAAGATGATATCTTCATCAATTGGTCCTCGTGATCAGTTGTTGGGTCTATCATCTTGTCAAAACTTTGACTTGAGTATGGGCTATCGTTAAGTCAAATTAGAACCAACGATGTTTGTAATGTTGCCTTACTCGTGGTTGACCCCTCGAGCACACACCATTACATCTTTTGGTCTGACCAATGCCATCACCGCGTTCACATGATGGTGGAAGTCCAATGATATGGAAATTCTGATGAGTTGCTGTTAAGCCCATCAGTAACATTTTGTCTCCCTCATGATTCATGTTGAACATCAACCTAGTATTGGAAACTTTGTAAGCAATGCCTTCATGTTCCGTTCATGAAGCTTATGCTTGGATGGAAGAAGCGACTTCCTCAAATTCATGTGCATTTGGAGCAAGTTGCCGCCATGAGTTCGAGAAAGATTGTTTTGTTTCCTCTGGTACCATCCCAAGTTAGTTATGCATGTGCGAATGTATTATATGGTTTGGTAGGATAATTACCTCCACTCCATATGTATTCCCTAGCACACCAAGCCACTGATTGATTTGTTCAAGGAGAAGAAGTTCCTTCTTAAGAGCATGCCTTATGCAAGGACTTTGTTATCCTCGATGATGGTTCCCCACCTGAACTCGGTAGTGTTTTTATTATAAGACTACTATGTGGTCATGCTTGTCTGGGACAACATGTTCACATGTGTTAGCAGAACCAGCTCATGTTTTGGAGCTTACTACCATAGTCCATTTCCCGAGAATCTCGCAATGCCATCTCATCGATTTGTGTTGCAAACTTTCATTTTCTTCTAGACTCGATGGGTCTGGAATATCCTGTTACCAACCAGATCTAAATCTCAGGCAGATATGATGGTTGGAACTTTTCCAAGATCTATGATGTAGGTCCCCGACAAGGTTGATGTTCTGGCCGACACACCTAGCCAGAAGATCTATCATTGTAGTATCTTGATTGAGCTATTTAACCATCTTCTCCATGAGGATTTAGTGTGACTTATTCTTGAAGTTGTTCCTTAGGGATCCTTGTGCTCTCAGTTTCTTCGATGATTCTATAACCATTGGAACGTTGGAAACACTCTCGACTGTTGAGTTCTTCCCCAGTTACCAGAATCATTCCCAACATTTGCATTTTGTTCCCAGCTTGCACCTCAGTAGTTGTTGTTCAGGATCATCTTCAAAAGTGGATTTACCATGGGTACCATCCATTTCCGATGATAAGCCAAAAATCATCCATTGCGTTGTCTTCAACAAGGTAGTCCACATCATCCATCCTAGTCGGAGTATGCCATTTTTTCGAACCCCTTCCAACGATCGATTGTGATTACCTCAGGCTGGTATAAAGAGTTTCAATGATCTTTGTATCAAAAGTAATTCTTTTTGCCACTTAAGGGAAATGCTCTACGAGTCAACTTTCCCTAAGGTGTCCCGTTATGGAATCATGGCAATTATCTCCTCGCTACTTTGAAACCATGCACCATCCTACTCCAGCGTGGAAATGTTGCCTACCAATTTGAACCCTTGCCATCTATTACCTCCCATCTCTCTCGATGTGTGTTTTGTGTCTCAGCCCAAGAGATGTTTCAACGTCTCACTCCATGAGTTGATCTTGAGTTGCTCGATCTTTGAGAAGATCGTTTCCTGTAGAGTTTCCTTCTGTCGTCATCGTGTTGGATGAAGATCTCGAAGACGAAGATGTCAAGAGCAATGTGATGCAATATATCGGTATCTTTGAGAAGGGCAATTGGATCGAGAAGACAGTGATAGTTTTGTGACCCCTCTATCTTCTTACTCCACTTCTTGAATCTCGGGACGAGATTCTTGTTTAGTAGGGGTGAGTTGTCACGGCCCTAGATTTGCTTGTAACTAGTTGCATGAAAGCATTCATGTCATCATGTTTAAATTAAGAAATTTGAATTGGGGATTGATAAACCCTAGCACAAATGCAATTGAAATAGGTTCAACCAAAATATTTTCAATGACCTCAAAATATCCTTTTAAAATGTTCATGATTTATGGAAAAAGGTGAAAGCCTCTACCAGAGATGATGCATATTTTTCCAGGACATTTTGGTCATTGAATTAAATCATTATGGTATTTGAGTTGGAGTTTAAAATTTACCATTAAATATTGGTTGCTCCAAATATTCTGAAATTTGTTGTGTGGTTTGAAAATAATTCAAATATTCCTCACAAAAATTTATAGAATTAACCAAAGTGTTTTGGTTAGTATTTTATTTGCAAAACAGTAGCAGAAATTAGAAAAACAGAAACAAATAAGAGAGAGAGGGAGAAAGCACTTACCTGGCGCTCACCTGACACGGCCCAGCACGGCCCAGCCCACCAGAGCCAGGCGCCAGTCGTTTCCTTCCTTTGCCAGGAGGACGACTGCGTGGTGCACGCACAGGAGGCAAAGCCACCTCCTACTTCCTCCCCACTCCGATCCGACGCGCTTGGAGATGCCCGAGCCCCCTGGTCCTTCCCCTCTCTCGCAACTCACTCTCCCCTCCTCTGCTGTCCCTCCCTCGCACGCCACCGAGCGATCTCGCCGACGCCGATCGCCGTACCCGCGGCCATCGCCACCGCCTTGCCTCTCCGAGCTGTCCACGAGCTCCGCCTCATCTGCCTCTTCCTCCTCGACGATCCACCCGGCCTCGGACGCGCTGCTTCATCGCCACCATCGCCGTTTCCATCGCCGGCCACCAAGGCACCTCGTCGGTCGATTCGCCACTACCAGTGCGCCCCCGAGCCCGCCAACCACCCCTGCAGAACCGCCGTGAGCCCCTCTTCCTTTCCCCTCTACTCTCGTGCCCACGCTCGTCCCCTAGTTCCGTTCCCTACCGCGCCCATGAGCTTCTGCCACCGTCCATGTCGCCGCCGCCGCTTTAGCCACCGCAGCTCGCTCCCTAGCGCGTCACCGCACTCAGGGCACTCCTTGGGGGCCTCCCAGCCCCTCAGCTGGCCTCCTAGCGCACCGCAGCCCTGCGCCTGCTCAAACCCGAACTCCGGCCACCGCTGCGAGCTCTGTTCCGGCGAGCTCCGGCTATCCCAGCTGCTGCTGCTTGCTGGAATGGATGCGCGCGTGTGCCAGCAATCAGTAGCCGCAAACCGCACGCCAAACCATCGCCCGTGGCACAAATCCTAGCCGCGCCGCCGTCATTTGGGTCACCGTCGGCCAGGCTCCAGCGATTGCCGACGTGGCCGTCATTAGAGCCTGATGACGCCGCTAATTAAACCCCACCAGTCGCTGACATTAGGGCCCCACCAGCTAAATAAACACGGGTTAAGTTAAATAACCCCCTGTTAACTCTCTATCTCACTGACACGTGGGCGCCGCCCCAGTTTAAATTTAGGTTAGGCAAAATATTAGTGCTAATTACCCTATTAAGCAGTTGAGACACTGACCTATGGGGCCAACCCCCTTACTAATTAGTTTAGCTTAATTTTAATTTAGATTAGCCATTGAATCGCTCACCACTGGGACCCACTGGTCAGGTTTGACCTGGTCAGCCTCAGTTGACTCGCTGACGTCATGCTTGCACAATGCTGACGCAGTTAATAATTTTCTGGATTAAAAATAATCCAGGAAATTTCAGAAAATATCCAAAACTTTGAAAAATCATAGAAATTAAACCGTAACTCCAAATGAAAAGTTTTATATATGAAAAATTATCAGAAAAATCCAATCAATCCATTTATGCTACATTCATGCATGTTAGTACATTTTAACCTTGTTGTTTAGGTGAAACAAGTTAATGCACTAATATGAATTCATAAAATGGGTTTGCATTTGAATCTTTGGTTCAAATGGACTCATTTCAATATGTTCTAGCTTGCATTAGCCCAAAACACATTCATATTGCCATGTCATAGCATGCATCATATTGTTTCATATCGTCATGTGTTGATTGTGTTCTTTCTCAGTTGCCGGTGTTTGTCCCCCCTCAGTAGATGTTGATCCAACGATGAATTCGATGACACCGATGAAGAACTATACTATCTTCAGAGGTGCCAGGCAAGCAAAACCCCCTTGTTCATTCCGATATAATCCCACTCTCTCGGTCCTGCTCTCTTTTACTGCATTAGGACAACAACGTTTCAACTGTTACATGTTGCGGTAGCTGAACCCCTTTCCTCTGCATGACCTATCATTGCCACAGTAAATAGATGAAACCCACTAGCATGAGTAGGAGTTTCTTGAGCCCTGATGTGCCTACTCATTCATGCTTGTTTGTCATGCCTGCTACTGCTTAGAGTTGAGTCAGGTTTGAATCATCGGGGATGAATTGGAATGGTGTTGAACATGTCCTACTGTGTGTGAGCTAAGTGTGTGAACATGGTGGGTTGTATCATTGCAGCCGTCCTCAGGAACTGAGTTCTGTGTTTGTGATCCATGAACAGTTACTACCACACATTGGGTTCCGGTAACTCGGCCCCTCTCGGCTTATTAATCAACTCGATCTCTGTCTAGGAGTTGCAACTAGTTTTTGGTGTTTGTAGGTAGTGTTAGTAGTCTACCAAGTGGCACCCGATACAGGTGGGCTTGGGACAGACTAGGCACAGTGGCACGGTGTACCAAGTGGCACCCGGATGATGGGCTTGGGAACCCTGCTCACATCGTTTGGGGCCGTGAGCGACACCCCGGCCGGATCTCCTTGCGGATGGAACCCGAATAGGCGATAAACCTGGACGAGAGACTTGTGTGGTTAGTCAGGTCGTGGCCGACTCCCTCGCCAGGCTTCCTCTTGAAGGTTGCCGAGATACACGACGTGTACATGGTGGTAAGTGGCGAGAGCGTGTGTGAAGAAGTACACCCCTACAAGGTTATCATTATCTATTCGAATAGCCGGATTCCTCGGATATGGAAACTTGGACCCCTTGCATAGTTCATAGACAAGTGAAAGTGGATACTCAAAAATGCGCAAGATAAGCGTGAGTGTTATGGATGGCCTTCTCGTAGGGAGATGGGAGCGGATCCATAGTGGAGTATTGATATGGTGAATATGTGGACTCATGTGCGCCACCTCAAAAGAGTTACTTGCAGTCATAGTTCAGGATAGCCACCGAGTCAAAGCTGGCTTGCTGCAGTTAAACTCCACCACCCCTTTATTGATACTGATGCATATGTAGTTAGTTCTGATGTAAGTCTTGCTGGGTACATTTGTACTCATGTTTGCTTAATTTATGTTTTTGCAGAGAGACTTCGGTCTCGCTAGTAGTTCCGCGCGGACTTCGACGTTTAGCTTGTTACCTCAGCTACGATCTTGTACCCTTGGGAGGGTCTTGTAGATAGTCAGGCTTCTCAGCCTTTTTCATTTGTAGAAGTCTGTACGCAGACATGTTAAGCTTCCGCATGTGCTTTGACTTGTATGCTCTGAATGTTGGGTCATGAGACCCATGTTTGTGATATCTCGCTCCTCGGAGCCTAATGAATAAATACTCTGAGTCGTAGAGTCTTGTTGTGATGCCATGTTGTATTGCACATATTGAGCATATTGTATGTATGATTGAAATGCTTGGTATGTGTGGGATCCGACAACCTAGTTGTTTATCCTTGGTAGCCTCTCTTATGGGGAAATGTAGTCTTGTGCTCCCATGAGCCATAGTAGTCTGCTACAGCCCGGTTCACCGGAGTCCTGCTAGCCCAGCACTTCTACTCCGGAACACTTGACTGGCCGGCATGTGATTCACTTTGTTCCTGTGTCTTTCTCTTTGGGGAAATGTCACGCGATGACATCTGGAGTCCTACCTAGCCTGCTATAGCCCGGGTTCCCGGAGTCCTGTTAGCCCAGTGCTATAGCCCGGATTCACATGCTGCTGACCGACATGCTCGATGTTGATTCATGTATGCCTGTCCCCATAAGTTAGTGCCTATTTGGGTTCACGACTAGTCATGTCGCCCCGGGTTCTCTGTCATACGGATGCTAGCGACACTATCATATACGTGAGCCAAAAGGCGCAAACGGTCCCGGGCCATGGTAAGGCGACACCCGTGGGAATACCGTGCGTGAGGCCGCAAAGTGATATGAGGTGTTACAGGCTAGATCGGTGTGACTAAGAATCGGGGTCCTGACATTTGGACTCTAACTTGCATGATTTGAATGGAACTAACCCGGACTAATGCTGTTTTCAGCAGAATTGCCATGGTGTTATTTATTTGCAGAAACAAAAGTTTTTGGAATGACCTGAAACTTTACGGAACGTATTTTCGGAAATTATAAAAAATCCTTGCAAAAGATGAAGACCAGGAGGCCCACCACCTGTCCACGAGGGTGGGGGCGCGCCTGCCCCCCAAGGGCGCTCCCCCTACCTCGTGGGCCCCCTAGAGCTCCTCCGACCTCAACTCCAACTCTATATATTTGGTTTCGGGGAGAAAAAAATCAGAGAGAAGAAATCATCATGTTTTACGATACGGAGCCGCCACCAAGCCCTAAAACCTCTCGGGAGGGCTGATTTGGAGTCCGTTCGGGGCTTCGGAGAGGGGAATCCGTCGCCATCGTCATCATCAACCATCCTCCACCACCAATTTCATGATGCTCACCGCCGTGCGTGAGTAATTCCATCGTAGGCTTGCTGGATGGTGATGGGTTGGATGAGATCTATCATGTAATCGAGTTAGTTTTGTTAGGGTTTGATCCCTAGTATCCACTATGTTCTGAGATTGATGTTGCTATGACTTTGCTATGCTTAATGCTTGTCACTAGGGCCTGAGTGCCATGATTTCATATCTGAACCTATTATGTTTTCATCAATATATGAGAGTTCTTGATCCTATCTTGCAAGTCTATAGTCACCTATTATGTGTTATGATCCGTTAACCCCGAAGTGACAATAATCGGGATACTTACCGGTGATGACCGTAGTTTGAGGAGTTCATGTATTCACTATGTGCTAATGCTTTGTTCTGGTACTCTATTGAAAGGAGGCCTTAATATCCCTTAGTTTCCATTAGGACCCCGCTGCCACAGGAGGGTAGGACAAAAGATGTCATGCAAGTTATTTTCCATAAGCACGTATGACTATATTGGGAATACATGCGTACATTACATTGATGAATTGGAGCTAGTTCTGTGTCACCCTATGTTATGATTGTTACATAATGAACCGCATCCGGCATAATTCTCCATCACCGATCCATTTCCTACGAGCTTTCCATATATTGTTCTTCGCTTATTTACTTTTCTGTTGCTATTGCTATCATCACTGCAAAATACCAAAAACATTACTTTTTCTATCATTACCTTTTGCTACTATTACCACTACTATCATATTACTTTGCTACTAAATACTTTGCTGCAGATACTAAGTTTCCAGGTGTGGTTGATTGACAACTCAGCTGCTAATACTTGAGAATATTCTTTGGCTCCCCTTGTGTCGAATCAACAAATTTGGGTTGAATACTCTACCCTCGAAAACTGTTGCGATCCCCTATACTTGTGGGTTATCAAGACTATTTTTTGGCGCCGTTGTCGGGGAGCATAGCTCTATTCTTTGAGTCACTTGGGATTTATATCTGCTTATCATTATGAAGAACTTGAGAGATCCAAAAACCAAGATTTATCCCTCAACTACGAGGGGAGGTAAAGAACTGCCATCTAGCTCTACACTTGATTCACCTTCTGCTTTGAGTAAGCTTGCGACACCTAAACCTGCTTCTGCTATTCGTTCTGATATGTCGCATGTTACTGATGATGCCACTTCTGCTATGCATGATACCTATGATGAAACTACTTCTATGCTTGATACTACTGTGCCACTTGGTGAATTTCTTGATGAACAACTTGCTAGGGCTAGAGAGAATGAAAATATTGAATCTGATAATACTGATGAAAGTGATGATGAAGACTTGCCCGTTATTCCTAAGGGTTATGTTTTTGATAAAGAAGCTTCTTTAGCTATTTTAGCTTGCAAAGATAGTTATGAACTTAAAATGTTATTAGCTAAATGGAATAAGCAATCTCTAAATGCTAGGATGTAACCTAACCCTGCTTTTGCTACTTCACCTATCTTTGTTACTGATAAGGATTATGAATTCTTTGTTGATCCGGATATAATTACTTTGGCTATGAATCTGAAACTGTTGTGGCACATCTTACTAAATTAAATGATATAGCCACCTTGTTCACTAATGATGAGAGAACTCGCTACTTTTATATCCTTAAAATATTTCCGTTCTCATTAAAGGGTGATGCTAAGATATGGTTTAAGCGATATGATTTATTACTTCTTTGCTAAATATTTCCCTCCTCATAATAAACAAGCTGCTTTAAGGGATATATATAATTTTGTGAAAATTGAAGAAGAGAGTCTCCCACAAGCTCGGGGGAGGCTTCTCCAATTACTTAATGCTTTTCCTGATCATCCTCTTAAGAAAAATGTAATACTTGATATCTTTTATAATGGACTAACCGATGCCTCCAGAGATTACCTGGATAGTTGTGATGGTTCTGTTTTCAGGGAGAGAACACCGGATGAAGCTGAAATTCTATTGAATAATATGTTGACAATTGAAAATAATTGGACACTTCCTGAGCCAGCTCCTGAGCCTATTCCTAAACCAACTCCGAAGAAGAGGGGTATTCTATTTCTTAGTCCTGAAGATATGCAAGAGGCAAAGAAATCTATGAAAGAAAAAGGTATTAAAGATGAAGATGTTAAGAATTTACCTCCTATTGAAGAAATACATGGTCTTAATTTACCGCGTGTTGAAGAAACATATGATCTGAATCCATTACCTATTGAAGAAACACATGGTCTTGATAACCCGACACAGGTAGTAAAGGTAAATTCTCTCTATAGATATGATAAAGCTGAAATCCCATTTACTAAGTTTCCTAGCCCAAGCTTAGATGAGTTTGATAAATTTATGGTTAAGCAAGAAGATTTTTAATGCTTATTTTGGTAGACAATTGAAATACAATTCAAATATGCTTGAACACTTGGGTGATTATATGGCTAATGTCAAAGGTGAACTTAAACTTATTAGTAAACATGCTTCTATGGTTACCACTCAAGTAGAACAAGTACTTAAAGCTCAAAATGATTTGCTCAATGAATTGAATAGTAAGAATAATGATTATGTTGTTAGAGTGGCTACTAGAACTGGTAGAATGACTCAGGAACCTTTGTATCCTGAAGGCCACCCTAAGAGAATTGAGCAAGATTCTCAGAGAAATAATGTAGATGCACCTAGTCCTTCTAATAGGAAGAAAAATCAAAATGATAGGACTTTGCATGCTTCTAGTGAACCTATTACTGAAACACCTGAGAATCCAAATAATATTTCTATTTCTGATGCTGAAACACAATCTGGTAATCAACCTGAAACTAGTGATAATGTTAATAAAATTGTTCATGATGATGCTCAACCTAGTAATGATAATGATATAGAAATTGAACCTGATGTTGATCTTGATAACCCACAGTCAAAGAATCAACGTTATGATAAGACTTTGTTGCTAGGAAACATGGTAAGGAAAGAGAGCCTTGGGTTTAGAAACCCATGCCTTTTCCTTCTAAACCATCCAAGAAAAATGATCATGAGGATTTTGAGCGCTTTGCTGAAATGATTAGACCTATCTTTTTGCGTATGCGATTAACTGATATGCTTAAAATGAATCCTTATGCTAAGTACATGAAAGATATTGTTACAAATAAAAGAAACATACCGGAAGCTAAAATCTCCACCATGCTTGCTAATTATACTTTTAAGGGTGGAATACCAAAGAAACTTGGAGATCCGGGAGTACCCATTATACCATGCTCCATTAAAAGAAACTATGTTAAAACTACTTTATGTGATCTTGGACTGGTGTTAGTGTTATGCCTCTCTCTTTATATCGTAGACTTTATTTGAATAAGTTGACACATACTGAAATATCTTTGCAAATGGCTAATAAATCAACTGCTATACCTGTCAGTATTTATGAGGATGTGCCTGTTGTAGTTGCAAACGTTACTATTTTAACAGACTTTGTTATTCTCGATATTCCCGAGGACGATAGTATGTCTATTATTCTTGGAAGACCCTTTTTGATTACTGCAGGGGCTGTTATTGATTGCACTAAAGGCAATGTCACTTTTCATGTTAATGCTAATGAGCATATGGTACACTTTCCGAGGAAACAACCTCAAGTTCATAGTATCAACTCTATTGGAAAAATTCCATCGATTATATTTGGAGGTTTTGAATTTCCTCTTCCTACTGTCAAGAATAAGTATGATATTCCTATTATTGGGGATGTGCATATCCCCGTTGAGGTAACATAGTGTTATTCGAAATTTCTCCGATTCCATGTTATTCGAAATTTCTCCGATTCCATGTTATTCGGTTCGTTAAAAAGACCTGATCAACCTTGTTAGTGGATTCCTTTTGATGAGCATGAGATGGATGAAACTAGAAGGCACAACCTGCTTTACCCTCATCTTACTTTCTGTTGTTTATTTTAAATAAAATAAAAATAGTATTTTCTGTATGTTATCTGAATTATCCATGCAGTATAAAAATACCCCGAAAATAAAAGTTCTCCAAATACCCTGAAATTTAAATATGGTTTTTTTTGGAATATTTGAGAATATTTGGCACTGAGAACACATCAGGAGGAGCTGGCACCTGGCCACGAGGGTCAGGGGCGCGCCCTACCCCCCTGGGCGCGCCCCCTGCCTCGTGGGCCCATGGTGGACCTCCTCCACTTATCCTTTCACCCACACACTCCTTCTTCCTCCCACAAACACGAATATCCAGCTCAAGCACGAGTTCTAGCTCATTTTGCTGCCATTTTCGATCTCCTTGCTCAAAGTACCTCTCACAAAACTGCTTGGGTAGATTGTTCCTTGGTATGTGACTCCTCCATTGGTCCAATTAGTTTTTGTTATAATGCTTTATTAATTGCAAATTTGTGCTGCTTAGGTGACCCTGTTCTTGAGCTTGCACGTCAAATTTATGTGGTCAAAAGTAGTTTTGATGCATGATATAGGCTCTAGGCACTTGTAGGAGTAGTTGCTATCAATTTTGTTGAGTTTGGTTTACTTTTATTTTGAAGTTACTAAAATTTTAGAAATTTTTCAGAGGAAGAAATATGTTTAGGAAATTGTACCAAGGGCACTCTTCAAGGAAACAAGAGCCCAGGCTTGCAATGCGTGATGCTGATGATGAGCCACCAAGAAACGATCTAGTGTGTCATTGTGAATGGCCTTCAGAAAACTTTATGGATCGAGCGGGAATTAAGGAAGAATTTAACGCATATCTGTGTAACGCCGATCTTGTGAGCTTCGAGGAAGAGAAGTGCAGCCAGTATCACTATCTCACTAGTTCCTTTGTGAGGAGGTTTGAATTTTCATCTTCACGTAATTCTCCAACTGTCTTGTTTGATCTTTATGAAAATTCTTACACTATGGACTTAGAGGATTTTACCACTGCTTGCAAACTTCCACAATGGGGTAGTGTCAGGGAACCTCGCAAATCTGAATTTAGAGATTTTCTTGCTAGTATAACTATGGGGGAATCTAGAGATATAACACAAGCTACCATAGGGAGCATTCACTTTCCTGCTATACATTATTTTGCTCTCTTCATACGTAGATGCATTAACGGTAAAGATGAAGCATGTCACATGTGTGTCCCCGACCTCAGTATTCTTAGGAGTGCTGTGTTGGGAGATAAATCTTTTAATTTGGGAGCCATTGTTGCACGTAGGTTGCATCTTAACAGATTTAATGGAGATTTTTTTGGTGGAATTTATGCAACCCACTTAGCTGATTTTCTTGGTGTAACTATACGTAATGATGATATTGAATTACCTCATGCTTACCTAGACTCTAATGCTATGGTTCACCACCAGTTTGTCGAGAGGAATGAATCACCTCTCCAGTATCGTTTAATCTTTGACAGACGTCGTGCTGTCCGTATTACTCTCCCTGCTCCTGCCTTCTTTGATTATCAGGCAAAAGGAAGATATGTTATTACCAGAGAGGAGGCAGATGAGTACGAGAGGAGGGCAGAGGCCGCTCATTGCCATGCTGCAGCTCAGGAGGCGATAGCCACTGCATCTCAGTACGACCCCAACTATTACTATGGATATCCACCAGGCCAACCGTGGCCATAGACCAACACTACAAAAAAGACACATCTGTGACATTTTGGGCCGAACGAGATTTTTTTTGTCATACATATGACACTTATATGACAATAATTGTGACATAACCCGGTATCATCATAGATGTGGTGGGCTCCTACTTCTATGACAAAAAATCATAGAAAATGGGCTTTTCGTCCTGGGCGGGCCGGAGACACAGCTGCATGACATTCTTTGGGACGTCCATGACGGAAAAAACCATGGTAGAAGCAAGGGCGAGGAAAATTTCGGGGAGTTCCTAGTTACGGTGGGAGGTCGGGGGCCGAGCGATGCGCGCTTCTCTCGTACACGTACGCGCGTGTGTGCGAGGCGTTGGCTCTAACTGAACCCGAGCGAGGCGTTGGGCTCTAACTGAACCCGAGCGATTGCACTGCAGGCTACGCGTTACTGAACTCGAGCGATCGATCGATGGCTGTTAACTGAACCCGATCGAGCGATTCCTTCGCTACTGCTGCTAACTGAAGCCGATCGATGCTGCCTCTGGATGAACAGTGAGCGTTGCGGGGGGGGTGGATGAACAGTTCCCGGTGGGGGTGGATGAACAGGACCCCGTGGTGTTGCCTCTAGATGAACAGGACCCCGATTGATCGAGCCGGTTGGGGATGGATGAACAGGACCCCGTGGAGGGCTGGATGAACAGGACCACCCCATGGAGGGCCGGATGAACAGTAGACGGTGGAGGGCGGGATGAACAGTAGCCCGTGGAGGGGTGGTTAAACAGGAGCCCATGGAGAGGGCTGGTTGAACAGTAGCCGGTGGAGTAGCACGCGGTGGAGGCTGGATGAACAGGAGCCCGTGGATGAACAATCGCAGGTGGAGGCTGGAGGAGGTCGACGGTGGATGAACAGTAGCTCGTGGAGGCTGGAGGGGGTCGACGGTGGAGATGAACAGTATCCCCTGGAGTCCCGTTTTGCGGTACGCCACACCCCTCCCAATGAACAGGACCCCCCTGACCGTAGCGCTCCAACACAAGTCCGTTTCGTCCATTTTGCAGTACGCCACACCCCTCCGATCAACAGGACCCCCGTTTCGACCATACGAGGTCTGTTTCCTCCGTTTTACGGTACGCCAGACCCCTCCCAATGAACAGGATCCCGTTTCGAAGGTGGCCGGTCGAACACAGGGCCGTTTCCTCCGTTCTGCGGTACGCCAGGCCTCGTTTCCATCGCTTGTTCCGTCCAAGCCCTCCCGATGAACACGACGCATTCCGTTGCCTCCCCATGAACACGAAGCATTCTGTTGCCTCCCCATGAACACGACGCAATCCGATGCCTCCCCATGAACACGACGACGACGCTGTTTCTCCGTTCCGACCTAGCCATGTACACGAGCCCTGGCCGTACGTATGCGCGAGTAGGCGTTCGAGACCCCGCCCGTATGTACACATACATGGCCGTATTTTCTTTCTTGCACCCTGGCCGTTGTACGTACGTGTACATGCTACGTGTACGCCTCTACTACGACACGTGTGCGCCTCTACATCGACCAGTATATATGTACGTACATGTTCGCGACCAGAATGACAACGCTACGTACGCTTCGACCAGGTGGGTCCCGACTGTCAGGCACTTCCTAGCGTGCGAAGATGTAGCTGGTGGGTCCTAGCAGTCAGGGGCAAATGTTTTTTTCGTGAAATATGGTGGCCCGTCCGGTGGGTCCCTGCTGTCAGGTAGAGGAATAATTATTTTGCGTGTAATAAGGAGGCACTTCCTTGCTGCGGCCGTGGACCCAGCTGTCAGCATCTCCACGCACAGTACTCTTCTGATGGAAGTCGGTCGTTGACCACATTGACCACGCCGCGCCGAGAGCACCACAATAGTGGACGACGGCGAGGCCTAGGAAGGGGACGACACGGAGCCGGGGAAGACACGCCAGTGGAAGCCCGCGCGGAGAGGAGTACGAGGGTTCACTGGTTCGACTGCGGTGTGAGGCTGCCATCGCCGCAGGTCCTGGCCAGCGGTGGGAATAGTAGGGGGTGATGAGGCCTTCGCGGCAGCACAGCCGGCCATGGGAGGCAGGAGCATGCGGCACGACCGGCGCTGCTTTGGGCGGCTAGAGCAAGAAGACCAGAGGTTGAAGAAGCACTACGACCGTTGGATGGACATCGTACGGTCACTGGAGCTAGAATCATTCATATTGACTAAGTTGACAAAGCCCTTCGTCCCCGTCAACTTAGTAGGCCCACAAATCAGCCTCCCACCAAGGTGGGTCCCAGCTAGCCGAGGGAGTATTCACTTTTTTATGCGTAATAAGGAGGCACTTCCGGTGGGTCCGAGCTGACAGCGGGGGGGTCGTTTTTTTGCGAAATACGGTGGCCAGTCTGGTTGGTCCCAGCAGTCAGGGGGAAACGATTTTTTTCGCAAAATACTGGTGGCCCGCCCGGTGGGTCCCTGCTGTCAGGTGGAGGAATAATTATTTTCCGCATAATAAGGAGGCTCTTCCTTGCGGCTGTCGTGGACCCAGCTGTCAGCCTCTCCACGTACAGTACTCTTCCGATGGAAGTCGGTCGTTGACCACATTGACCACGCCGCGCTGAGAGCACCATGGAGGTGGACGATGGTGAGGCATAGGAAGGGGACGACACGGAGCCAGGGAAGACGCGGCAGTGGATGCCCACGTAGAGAGGAGTGCGAGCGCTCACCGGTTCCGCTACGGTGTGAGGTTGTCGTCGCTGCATAATAACAGGGGGTGTGGGTGAGTAGAGGGATGCCCTGGCCAGCGGTGGGAGTAGTAGGGGCTGCTGAGGCCTGCGCGGCAGCACAAGCGGCCACGGGAGGCGGGAGAAGGCGGTCCCGCCGGCGCTGCTTTGGCGGCTGGAGCAAGAAGATCAGAGATTAAAGAAACACGACGGCCGTTGGATTGACATCAAACGGTTACGTCTGCTAGAATCGTTTGTTGACGTATATAATAACTAAAAAATCTTGCATGCGCGTCAACTAAACAGGCCCACAAGTCAGACCACTCCCTCTTTTTTTAATAATTTATATATAGCTCATGGCAACTTCTTATGCAATTTATTGCAGTCGTTTTTTTGGTTGGCCAGGGCCAATTTCACATATTTTTGTGGGTTCCAAACTATTTTTAATACCGAAATGTCCAGCCAGATTTAAAGTACTTTGAAGATATATTTAAATTAGGTTAATGCCCAGTGAAATAGGAATCTGAAAATGTAATAAAATTTAGAAATTATAAAGTAATTGCCAATTTGTCATCTGTTTTTATATTTACAACCCATTTCATATTACTTTCAAGATTTGCAGGCGTCTTGAAAGAGTTGCAGCCCATCAGGGCGTAGAAAAATAAGTAGGCCTGGATTGGGTATTCTTCAGAAAAAATAAACTGGGCTCATTTTCACAAAGAAAAAATAGTTGGGCTGGTCACATGGTGAACATAAAATATAAGCCTGAGCTAGACGGGCCACAGCCCAGTTCAAACCCTGCTCCGTCTCAACAATACCAAACAAAAAAAATACTGCTCGAGTAGCTACGTCCCAGGTGTCAGCCGATCTTGTGTTGTTCTCTTGTCTATTGACTATATACACTCACAATGTCGTGGGTACCAGATGTCAGGAAAACACTAGGAGGAAGCATTTTATTTTTCCATACGCTGACGTGGTGGGCCCCTACTATCATCCTCTCCACGTACTTCTGTCGATTCCTGTTATTTGTTGACCATGTTGACAACGTGAGAGGGCGGCGCCGTGGCGAGTGCACCAAAGCACGCGGAGGACGTCGGCATTAACAATTTAGGAGACGGTGGGGCGCAGCCAGCCGTGGGAGGCGGAAGCAGGCGGCCTCGCAGGCGCTGGTTTGGTTTTGGCGGCTGGAGGAAGACAGGACTGAAGAAACACAATAGACTGTAAAAGCAGCAGGAGTACTTAACAACCTTAACTAAAACCAGCAGGGGCACTTAACAACCAAAGCTGAAAGAAGTATGAGTACTTATATAGGTTCAACCATACAAAGCACGCCTCGAATAGTGCTACTTTGCCCACAATTAACCAAGGGTGAGGCCGCCAAGCCCCAGGACAAGGCACAGGCGCCACCCCGCGCATCCACAACCTTCTGAAAGCGGCTTCATCTCGCAACATGGTCAATAAACAGGATATTCACTTTAGAGCCATGGAAAAGCATGAACATAATCTTCTGTCCTATTCTCCAAGATGGACGGGCCTTCATTATTTGAGATCACCCATGAATAAGTATCTTTTCACCTCCATGGGGAATTGAGTAGGTCGACATAAACATCATGTTGTGACCAAGCGCAAGTCTGACCCGACCATGGTCAGGCATTTGTATAGGAACAATAGAACTCGGCAGTTCCTATTTCAAGAATATAACAGCTGTAAAACTGTGTATAAGCAATAGTTTATGAACAACATATATAACAGAAAACAGCTCGTACCATAAGTTTCTCGACACAGTTGGACCTGTTCAACGAGTGCAGCAGTGGCACACATATCCCACGTGGCCATCCACCATTGAAACGCCCCACAAGGACCTCAAGACGATAAATAAAGTGTAGGAACTTGTGGATGTCGATCCAGTCAACTTCAGTGCCATTAGTAATAGCCGAGTTATTACAGAGTAACAAACGAGCATACTGCTTAACTCTGAAAAAACCTACACGTGCCACCAATTATAAGAAAATATTAGTTAGAAGTAGCATCTTCATGAGAGATTCGTTGCTACTTCTAAAGTTAAATTGTGATTAGTTAGACAGAATAGGTGGATTAAGAAGTAATCGAGGCAACAAGCAAGAACCAGATACAAAACTAACATGGATGAACAATTGGAACGATGTCGGGGTGGAAGATCGCAGTGAAGATGAGACCAGGTCCTGCTATTTCCATCAACATTCGTGCGCCAACTTTCAGTCCGTAACACTTGAGAAAGTTCATCCAAGTTTGGCCATAAAAAAAGCAGCGATCTTCTTGGTTCATGAACCCAACTCGGAACTTATATCCATGGCTTGTCTTCATTGTGACCATTAAACTAGTGTTCAGTTATGGCAAGGCCGAGCATCTTGAGTACATGTGTTCTGGCAGAGCAAATAATACACTGCAGGAAAAATAATATGAGAACACAGCATGTTCAAAAAAAACCACCCTCCCGAATAGAAAAGAGGATTCTAGGAACATACTGTGCGCATTTCTAAATGCTGTGTTAGGATGAGAAGGAACAAGTGTGGCGTATCGCCGAGGGCGCAGAAACCTATAGGGTACTCACACTTTGGGCACTGCAAATGAAACACACTAGATTCAGTAGGAAGAAAAATGCATCAACGGCGGCGGCTGCCATCCTAGGATTACCTGCGACCAAGGGACTTGGGTTTATCGGGGATGGATGAAGAATTCGTACCTGGTTCTCCATGAGAAAACCCTATGCAATCGTCGAGAGGGTGTTTTCTCTCAACAAGCAGACGAGGGAGAAGGGGATTCAGGCCCAGTGAAATATTGCCGCTTCGTCCGTCCAGCTTACTGCTAAAGCTGGAAGGGGGGTTGTGATTTGACAGCTCATTGGGCATTATTGCGGCGCTACAACCGGGGTGTGTCTACCGTGAAGTTGTGCACTCTAATTTGTGCATATGGCACATGGACCCCGTTGCCGGTTGCCCCACATATCAGCGAAAGGAAGTAGAAAGACAGGAGTAACTAGTTACACATAAATATATATTTTGACAGAGAGGTACTCCCTCTGTAAAGAAATATACAAATCTTTTATATCACAGGCTCACCTTGCCGAGAAATATACTCCCTCTGCAACGCACGGGCATTATGGGGGTTCAGCTTTTTTTATGGGGGTTCAGCTGAGAATATAATACTCAGATAGGCTCACGGTTCTGGACTTTAGGCCGCAGGCCGACCCTGCATGTTTGGGGGGCCATGTGTTCTACCTCAGCGCTTTTCATATTGCAAGTGACCGGTACAACGCTGGTTTTAGATGATGTCGCAAGGCGAATACACAAAATTGAAGAAAGCACGGCAGCTGTTGGAATGAAATCGAACGACAGTTCCTAACCAGCAATCAGAGTTGCAATTCTATCAACGATATACCATGTGATAAATAATACTATCGTACTACTTATACACACAGGACACTTGTTTCACCATGCCAGATTATTACATCAAAATCTCTCAGAGGATACATCAGTTTGGCAGTTGCGTGCTGCTACTGAAGAATTTTAAAGTTGATTTGGACCAGCTCTCCTTGCCGAGAAAGTTCGATTTTGACATCATCCCTGAGGGAGTCCTGGATTAGGGGGTGTTCGGATAGCCGGACTATACCTTCAGCCGGACTCCTGGACTATGAAGATACAAGATTGAAGACTTCGTCCCGTGTCCGGGAGGGACTTTCCTTGGCGTGGAAGGCAAGCTTGGCGATGCGGATATCTAGATCTCCTACCATTGTAACCGACTCTATGTAACCCTAACCCTACCCGAAGTCTATATAAACCGGAGGGATTTAGTCCGTAGGACAACATACACATTGACAATCATACCATAGGCTAGCTTCTAGGGTTTAGCCTCTTCAATCTCGTGGTAGATCTACTCTTGTACTACCCATATCATCAATATTAATCAAGCAGGACGTAGGGTTTTACCTCCATCGAGAAAGCCCGAACCTGGGTAAAACTTCGTGTCCCTTGCCTCCTGTTACCATCCAGCCTAGACGCACAGTTCAGGACCCCCTGCCCGAGATCCGCCGGTTTTGACACCGACATTGGTGCTTTCATTGAGAGTTCCTCTGTGTCGTCGCCGTCAGGCTCGATGGCTCCTACGATCATCAATGGCGATGCAGTCCAGGGTGAGACCTTCCTCCCCGAACAGATCTTCGTCTTCGGCGGCTTCGCACTGCGGGCCAATTCACTTGGCCATCTGGAGCAGATCGAAAGCTACGCCCCTGGCCGTCAGGTCAGATTTGGAAGTTTAAACTACACGGCTGACATCCGCGGGGACTTGATCTTCGACGGATTCGAGCCACTGCCGAGCGCGCCGCACTGTCCTGACGAGTATGATCTAGCTCTGCCGCCGAACAGTGCCCTGGCGGCCACACCCGCATCGGCTTCGACCTTTAGTTCGGAGCCAACTGCGCCGACCGAGGATGGGTGGTTGGACGCCGCCTCGGGGGCTGCGATCCCAATGGTGATTGAGCCGAACACCAGCCCCGTACTCTGCGAGACTCGTGGCTCCAAGTAGCCGGACTCCTCCCCGGACTCCGAACCCTCCGCGCCCCTGCCGATCGAATCCGATTGGGCGCCGATCATGGAGTTCACTGCCGCGGACATCTTTCAGCACTCGCCTTTTGGCGATATTCTGAAGACACTAAAGTCTCTCTCTTTATCAGGAGAGCCCTGGCTGGACTACGACCAGCAAGGTTGGGATTCGTACCATGAAGAAATTCAAAGCCCACCCACCACCCACTTTGTAGCCACTGTCGACGACTTAACCGACATGCTCGACTTCGACTCCGAAGACATCGACAGTATGGACGCCGATGAAGGAGATAATGAAGAACCAGCGCCTACTAGGCCCTGGAAAGCCACCTCGTCATATGACATATACATGGTGGACACCCCAAAAGAGGGAGATGGCGATGGAACAGCGGAGGATGACCCCTCCAAGAAATAGCCTAAGCACCGGTGTCAGCGGCGCCGCTCAAAATCCTGCCAAAACAAACACGGTGATTCCAGCATGGGAGATAATAATACTCCGGAAAGCGCCGAAGAAAACCCCCTCCAGCAAGATTTAGCACAGGAGGATGGAGAAACCATCCCTCATGAGAGAGCGGCGGACAGAGAGGTCGAGGACGATAACTATATGCCTCCCTCCGAAGACGAGGCAAGCCTCGACGATGACGAATTCGTCGTGCCAGAGGATCCTGTCGAGCAAAAGCGATTTTCAACGCAGGCTTATGGCCACGGCAAGAAGCCTCAAGAAAAAACAGAAACAGCTCAGAGCTGATCAAGATTTGCTAGTCGACAGATGGACTGAAGTCCTTGCGGCCGAAGAGCATAAACTTGAACGCCCCTCCAAGAGCTACCCGAAGCGCAGGTTGCTACCCCAATTAGAGGAGGAAACACTTGATGCGGCCGACCGGCCACCTCGTGGCCGCGACAGAGAGGCCTCTCAGCCCTCCACTCAAGCCGCACCCCGTACCAAGGCACGGGAATATGCGCCGGACTTATGAGACATGTTGGAGGACAAGGCAAGGCAAACAAGATCGATCTACGGATCGCGTGGGCGTCCCACGGCTCGAGACGATAACCGTTACGCCATCCACAAATTCGGCAAGGCCGAACACAATAGACAAAGCTCATTGGAGCTACGTCATGATATAGCCCAGTACAGAGGAGCCGCACACCCACTCTGCTTTACAGACGAAATAATGGATCATCAAATCCCTGAGGGTTTCAAACCCGTAAACATCGAATCATATGATGGCACAACAGATCCTGTGATATGGATCGAGGATTATCTCCTTCATATCCACATGGCCCGCGGCGATGATTTCCATGCCATCAAATACCTCCCACTCAAGCTTAAAGGACCAGCTTGGCATTGGCTTAATAGCTTGCCAACAGGATCAATCAACTATTGGGAGGACCTGGAAGCCGCATTCCTCGACAATTTCTAGGGCACTTATGTGCGACCCCCAGACGCCGATGACCTAAGTCACGTAATTCAGTAGCCAGATTAATCGGCCAGGCAATTCTAGACACGGTTCCTAACAAAGAAAAATCAAATAGTCGATTGTCCGGATGCTGAGGCCCTAGCAGCCTTCAAGCACAATATCCGTGACGAGTGGCTGGCCCGGCACCTTGGACAGGAAAAGCCGAAATCTATGGCAGCACTCACGACACTCATGGCCCGCTTTTGCATGGGAGAAGACAGCTGGCTTGCTCGTAGAAACAATATAACCAAGAACCCTGGTAATTCGGACACCAGGGACAGTAGTGGCAGGTCGCGTCGCAACAAGCAAAAGCGCCGCATTAACGGCAACAATACTGAGGATACAGCAGTTAATGCCGGATTCAAAGGCTCTAAATCCGGTCAGCGGAAAAAGCCATTCAAAAGGAATCCTAGGGGCCCGTCCAGTTTGGACCGAATACTCGACCGCTTATGCCAGGTACATGGCACCCCCGAAAAGCCGGCCAATCACACCAACAGGGATTGTTGGGTGTTCAAGCAGGCAGGCAAGTTAACTGCCGAAAATGAGGACAAGGGGCTGCATAGCGATGGACGAGGAGCCCCGGCTACCGAACAACAGTGGACAGAAGGGTTTTCCCCCACAAGTGCGGATGGTGAACATGATATACGCAACCCACATCCCCAAGAGGGAGCGGAAGCGTGCATTAAGGGACGTATACGCGATAGAGCCAGTCGCCCCAAAGTTCAACCCATGGTCCTCCTGCCCGATCACCTTTGATCGAAGGGACCATCCCACTAGCACCCGTCACGGTGGATTCGCTGCATTGGTTCTAGACCCAATTATTGACGGATTTCATCTCACTAGATTCCTTATGGACGGCGGCAGCAGCCTCAACCTGCTTTACCAGGATATAGTGCGGAAAATGGGCATAGATCCTCGAGGATTAAGCCCACCAAAACGACCTTTAAAGGCGTAATACCAGGTGTAGAGGCCAACTGTACAGGCTCAGTCACACTTGAAGTGGTCTTCGGATCTCTGGATAATTTCCGAAGCGAGGAGTTAATCTTCGACATAGTCCCGTTTCGCAGTGGCTATCACGCACTGCTCGGGAGAACCACATTCGCTAAGTTCAACGCGGTACTACATTACGCATACCTTAAGCTCAAGATGCCAGGCCCTCGAGGAGTAATTACGGTTAGTGGAAATACCGAACGCTCCCTCCGAACGGAGGAGCACACGGCGGCCCATGCAGCGGAAGCACAAAGCAGCCTCTCCAGGCAGTTCTCCAGTCCGGCCACTAAGCGACCGGACACCGTCAAACGCGCCTGGAGTAACCTACAACAAGACCGCCTGGCACGATCCGAGTAGGCATAGCAATGCGGCCCCAACCCCAACCCTCGCAAAAAGGCGTCGCCAGTACTTTGCGTACATAATTACACTCTAAAGATACCATGGGTATAGGGGGAGGGGCACCATCACGGCACGCCCAAAAAACAACTTAAACCGCACCAGGGGCTGCCAATTTTTTAATTTTCTCTTACTTTCAGGACTCCACTCTTCGGAAGGCCTGTTGGGCAGTCCAAGTGCCACACAAATGATGCAAGAACCAGGGAAGCAGACAAGCCACGGCGCATTACGGAACTCCCATGTGGTCTCTATCATGAGCAGTATACCTGTTTCGCATATTATTCAGCAGCTTGCCCCTGGAGCGGACATGTTAAATAGTCCAACCTTTTGCTTATCGCATTATTTGTATCGCTCTACCTTGATCGCAGCCCTCTTTAATAAACAATGCATAGCTTCTGTCTATTTTTGCATTACTCTTTATATTTATATATATATGTTCCTTAACGACATGTTGCACCCGTACATTTTGGTACGGCCAAAAAACGCCAGGGGCTTCAGTACCCCTCAATATGGTGTGAGAAGTCCGAACACTTTAACAAGTGCGGCACCCCGAACTTATAGCACTATATGCATCGGCTCTAAATCATGTCTCGGATCAATAGTTGGGTTTGCCCGGCTCCTATGTTTTGGTGCCTTACGTTCCGCTATATCGGCTAAGGTAGCACTAGGAGAACCACTACGATTGTGCCCCGGTTGAGCTAGGTCAAGCACCTCAGTGGAGAAAGCTAAAACTGACTATCATGATGAAGCGAGAGCCAGTCGCTGTTCGAGAGGTTTTTTCGAGTCCCTAAAGACTTATGCCGCTTAGTAAGAGGAGCCGACTCTGTCCGGCCAAGGCGTGGATAGCGCCCCGAACTCGGTCTTCCGAATACCAGGGGCTTCGCCGAAATTTAAAATTATAGAATTCTATGGCTAAGTGAGAGTGTTCACGCATTATAGTCCGATTGCCTTGTTCGTTGGGCTGAGCGCCTCCCTCGAAGGACCCAAACATGGGAAAAGAGCACTCAGGTTTAACCCCGAACACCCCAGCACTAGTGGCACGGGGGCAGAAGCCGACGACTCGCCATCTCTCATAATTGATAAACAGCCGCACAGAAGGTAATATTTTAAATTCAAACAGCATTGCTTAGCACATATGAACAAGTTTCCAGTGCACAGGACAAAACGAGCGAGTTTTACTCAAAAATTACATCCATAGTACATTCATCCATCACAAGGCGGGCACCCTTCAGAACATCCTTATAATAATTCTCGGGCTTGCGATGCTCTTTCCTCGGCGGCGGCCCGTCCTTCACAAGCTTCTCAGCATCCAGCTTGCCCCAGTGCACCTTAGCACAGGCAAGGGCCCTACGGGCACCTTCAATACAGACGGAGCGCTTGATGACTTCGAGCCTTGCACAGACCTCCACCAGCCGCCGCACCAGCCCGAAATAGCTCCCAGGCTGAGCCTCTCCAGGCCACAGCCGAACTATAAGGCCCCTCATGGCCTGTTCGGCCGCCTTGTGGAGCTCGACCAGTTGCTTTAGCTGGTCGCTCAGGGGCACGGGGTGTCCGGCCTTAGCGTACTGAGACCAGAACACCTTCTCCATTGAGCTGCCCTCCTCAGCTCGATAGAATGCGGCAGCATCGGACACACTCCGGGGAAGATCTGTGAACGCGCCTGGAGAACTCCGGATTCGGGTAAGTAACAAGTAACTCACGCTTATGTGTTTGCTTTGCATAAAGAATGCCTTACCCGCCGCTATCTTCTTCACCTCCTCCATCTCCTGGAGGGTCTTCTGGGATTCGGCCTTGGCAGACTTAGCACTTTCAATAGCCGCCGCGAGCTCGGACGCTCGCGTCCTTGAGTCACGTTCCAAACTCTCATGTTTTTCCATGAGAACCTGGAGCTCTTGCCGCACCTTGCCAACCTCGGCCTCATACTTCTCCCGCTCGGTGCGCTCCGTGGCCGCCATCTTCTCGGCCTCGAGCAGCGCTTGCTTAAGGGTCGCCACCTCAGACGTGGCCCCTACAATAGCCACGATAATCCTGTCATTTTTTGCAACTTCACCTTTTTATATATATTTAATTTCAACAAGGTATTTCTTACCTTCATTGTCCTCGAGCTGCTTCTTGGCACGCCCGAGCTCTTGCTCGGACTGCTCGAGGTTCTGCTTTAGCACGTCCACTTCCGCAGTCAGTGCGGCAGATGCCAGCAGGGAAGCCTGCACACGCATATTGACTCCTTTTGTTAGACTCCTGCGAATTTTATTTGATCCTCTATTCAGCTTTTCTTCCCGAACACCGAATAGAGCATCAGGGGCTACTGTCTATGCGGTAATATTATTTACACATTCTTTACTTACCTCAAAGCCTGTCAAAAGGCTAGTACAAGCTTCAGTCAGTCCGCTCTTGGCGGACTGAACCTTCTGGATCACCGCACTCATAATAGTGCGGTGCCCCTCGTCGATGGAGGCGCCTTGGAGCGCCTCCAACATATTGTCCGGCGCCTCTGGTTGGATGGAGGTCACCGGCACGGCGGGCTTGCTCCTCTTGGAAGGAGGTCGCCCGCCGGACTCTGGAACCTTTGAAGGTTCCGGAGCGGTGTTCGGCCTAGGGCCGGACTTGGAGCCCTGGGGGTTTCGTCCCCTTTACTCCTGGAGTCTGGGAGGTCGCCTCGCGGCGCCTCCATGACCACCTCCTCCCGGATTGGAACCTGCTGGGACAACACTTCGGTGTCGTCCGTAGGGCGGGGGGAGGAAGCCGTCGGAAGTGAGTTCACATCCGACGAGTCCAGTGAGCCGCTCGACGATGCGTCGAGCTGGTCTTTGGGTGGGCTGCATAAACACATTTGACATAAGGGAAAGTTGTGCAATAAACGAATACTATGAATTACTCTGGTATCCGGACACTTACGATTTGGCCAGGGGCTTGGCCCTGGGTGCCCACTCCTCTCCACCGTCGTCGGCGTCGGTGGAGTAGTCCGGAGAAAGGGTTTTCCCCTTCTTGGACCCTTCGGCCTCCCCAGTTGGGGCGGCCTTCCTTTTCTTCCCTTCCCCCGCTGAAGGGGGAGGGGTCTCTTCTTCGTCCTCCTCGTCTTCACGGGAGGAGTGCGTCTTGGATTCGTCGGATGATGAATCTGACGCCTCCGGGCGGCGGGCACTCTTTCGAGTCCCCGTTGCCTTCTTCTTGACCTTCTTCTCCGGCACCACATAGGGTGCCGGAGCCAGCAGCTTCGCCAATTGAGCGTCCGCTGGGCCTTCGGGCAAAGGAGCCGGACAGTTGATCAGTCCGGACGTCACCTGCCAATCCTGTCAAAGGAAAGGGAGCTTAGATCCCGCATGGAGTCAAACTATGAAAAACTAGTGCCCTGTAAAAGGAAAAAAACAGCTTACCACAAGAGCGTGACGCTGTGCACTGAATCCGCGATCCTCAGTAGCGGATGCGAGAGCCACGACGCCCTTGAAAAGCACCTTCCAGGCATCTTCGTACATCGTGCTGAAGAGCCTTCTTAAAGTTTGGTGCCGCGCCGGGTCGAACTCCCACAGGTTGAAAGCCCACTGTTGGCATGGGAGGATCAAGCGGATGAGCATAACCTGGACTACATTGACAAGTTTGAGATTCTTGTCCACCAGGGTTTTGACGCATGTTTGGAGTCCGGTCAGCTCTCCTTTTTTGCCCCACGACAGGCCTGTCTCTTTCCAGGACGTGAGCCGTGTTGGGGGTCCAGACCGGAACTCGGGGGCTACGACCCACTTAGGGTCGCGCGGCTTGGTGATGTAAAACCACCCCAATTGCCACCCCTTCAGGGTCTCCACAAAGGAGCCCTCGAGCCATAGTACGTTGGCCATCTTGCCCACCATGGCGCCTCCGCACTCCGCCTGGTTGCCGCGCACCACCTTCGGCTTGACGTTGAAGGTCTTGAGCCATAGGCCGAAATGGGGGCGGATGCGGAGGAAGGCCTCGCACACGATGATAAACGCCAAGATGTTGAGGACAAAATTCGGGGCCAGGTCATGGAAATCCAGGCCATAGTAGAACATGAGCCCCCGGACAAATGGATGGAGAGGAAAACCCAGTCCGCGAAGGAAATGGGGGAGGAACACCACCCCCTCATGGGGCCTTGGGGTGGGGATGAGCTGCCCCTTTTCGGGAAGCCGGTGGGCAATGTCGTTAGACAAGTATCCGGCCTTCCTTAGTCTTTTGATGTGCCCCTCCGTGACGGAGGAGACCATCCACTTGCCTCCCACTTCGGACATGACTGGAGAAGGTTGAGGTGGGGAGTGCGGACTTGGGCGCTGGAGCTCGAGTGCGCGAGAATGGATAAGCAAAGGAGGAAGAAGGCGTAGGTGAAAAGGTGGATCCTTATCCCCTTATATGGGTGGACGCAACTACGTGTCCCCACCAGCCTGGTAAAACTCGCTTATCTCCCAAGCGCCGTAATAAATGGCGCGGTTGGGTTACCCACGCCCGTATTGATGAGAATCCCGGAATAAGGGGACACGGTCTCTGCTTTGACAAGACGTGCCAAGGGAACCGCCTCGCATAACGCGCTGAGATGGGACAGTAAAACGGTTTGAATAAAAGCTTGGCCGTGGTGTGATGTCGCACTACGGGATACGTCAGCAGATTAGATTTGTGTAAATATTATTCTCTCTATGGCAATATGTGGAAACTTATTTTGCAGAGCCGGACACTATCTTTGTGTTCAAAATCTTCTATGAAGTACTTGGAGGAGGAACCCGCCTTGCAATGCCGAAGACAATATGCGCGCGAGACTCGTCGTCATTGAAGCCTGGTTCAGGGGCTACTGAGGGAGTCCTGGATTAGGGGGTGTTCGGATAGCCGGACTATACCTTCAGCCGGACTCCTGGACTATGAAGATACAAGATTGAAGACTTCGTCCCGTGTTCGGGAGGGACTTTCCTTGGCGTGGAAGGCAAGCTTGGCGATGCGGATATCTAGATCTCCTACCATTGTAACCGACTCTATGTAACCCTAACCCTACCCGGTGTCTATATAAACCAGAGGGTTTTAGTCCGTAGGACAACATACACATCGACAATCATACCATAGGCTAGCTTCTAGGGTTTAGCCTCTTCGATCTCGTGGTAGATCTACTCTTGTACTACCCATATCATCAATATTAATCAAGCAGGACGTAGGGTTTTACCTCCATCGAGAGGGCCCGAACCTGGGTAAAACTTCGTGTCCCTTGCCTCCTGTTACCATCCAGCCTAGACGCACAGTTCGGGACCCCCTACCCGAGATCCGCCAGTTTTGACACCGACAATCCCCTACCGCAAGATATGATTTAGATTTGAACCTTGACCATCCTTTAGCATCAATCATCATGCGACCATCCTTTGTACTTGCGGTATATTGAGCAGGTTCATTCACACCAAGGCTGCGCATGGTAAGAGAAACTTGGCCGCGGTCGCCCGGATTGTTGAACGACTCCCTCGTTGCTCTAGAAATTCTCTGTTTGCAAACAAGAAGACATACCGAAACAGTTAGATCAACACAATGAATCATGTGAAACAACATGGGAAGAAAAAAAGAATGAAGCACTTGGGCGGCCAATGCTTACCAAGAAGGTGGACATGTTGGTTTTTGTAAGGACTTTGGTATATGAAGTGCGAACTGCAGCCTAGTCTGTTGCCAGTGCAACTGCACGGGCCGGAGCAGATGCAAGTGCAAGTGTTAGTGCAGGTGCCGAAGCCGTTGCTGCTGCCGGTGATGGTGCTCCTTGTAGAACTGGTGCCAGTGTCAGAGCAGGTGCTGGTGTCGATGCCCGATCCTCCGGTAGATCATACTGATCCGCTGACGCGGTCGGTGCCCAATCCTCAGCTGGATCAGACTGAGTTGCTGCTGCTGTCAGTTCTAGAGCAACTGCCGGTGCTCGATCTGTGCGAGACAGCGGCGATCATGTCTGGTCTGCTATGACTAGCTTTCTAACTTGACTAGGATCCATGACCATGATCCGGTCTTTTTCTTCATTTCTTTTAAACACGAGAAGGACTAATTGTGGCGTTTTTGTTAAACCAAACTGCAGTTCATCATAGGGATTCAGCTTGTACTCAGACAACAGACTCATCCAATTTTTTCCAGTAATATAAGTGATGGATAGTGCCTTCGTTACTAACACGACATAAGAAGTGAAACCTGCAAAAATAGCCATCGTAGAGCAAACCAAATGGTTTATTATGTGATGAATGTCACATGGCAAAACCTGCATAGTAAAATTGCAGGAAAAGAAAGAAAACATGACATTAAATCAATAAGATTTAGACAGTAAATCAATAAGATTTACTTGATGTGACACGAGTGAATCCTTACTAGGAAATCACTATGTTGAAGTACTAAACAGAAGATTGATCGTCCAACTACGCGCGGCATGCAGGGGCCCCGCCTACTCCCACAAGCAGGACAGTCCAAAGGTCGTGACAAATCGTATGGACCGAACATCCATGGGGCTAGAAATCCTGGTGGGTGCGATAAACCATGCAATGCATATAGATATTGGAGTGTAACCATAATTGATAGACCATCCTCACAAAAAATATGATATGGATACTTCAAAATATACAGATTGAATTGAGTGGACAGACATTAACATAGACCGTTCTCAGGACTGACCACACACCAAAAGCGGCAGTACTAATAAACAATACAGGGTTCACAAATACAAATCAAGTACTGAACAATAGTACTTACTACATACAAGCAAAGTTGCGCTTACTAAACTCTGCAGACTATTTTTTGCCACCGACCTACGGGATGAACCCCGCATAACTGACTAGGCCATGGACTTCGTGTGAGATGTCTACATGCACCATCACCATCTTGTCAACCTTGGAGAACCTAACAGAGTGGTCTTTCCACTCATAAACATGATGATGAAGACATGCCGCATCGGATTTGTTGGGAAGCTTTACAAGAACCACACCCTTCGTAATCGAAGGCACAGCCAAGAAATTGTTGTGGTCAAGTACAGCCTCGAGAACACGCCTGACAACAATGCTACAGGAAAACACTAGTTCAGGACACGTGGCGACAAGGACATGGCAGCTGGATAGTTCAACAGTAGAACTCATCATCAGGTCTTCCAGTTCACATGGCATGACTTTGAGAACTTCATATCCACCGCGGACTTGGTTCTAATTCAAACAGAAACCATATTTTATTACTACCTCCGTTCAGAAATATAGGATGATTTTCGATATTATACTCCATATATGACTACATATACGCACAGAAATGAGTGAACAAAGACACTAGAACATGTCTTCAAAGGCATGAGAGCAGAGGGATTACATGCAATATCCATAACACAAGTTACTGAGGCAAATATACCCTCTTAAAAGGTAGCATTGATGTTCATAAAGTACTCCCTCCGTCCCAAAATTCTTGTCTTAGATTTGTCTAGATACGGATGTATCAAGTCACATTTTAGTATTAGATACATCCGTATCTAGACAAATCTAAGACAAGAAATTTGGGACAGAGGGAGTAGTTGAAAGTAATCTATAATAAATCAGTGTCAACCTCTCGCATGTTTTGGTCAAAAGAGGAATTTAGAACCGTCATTTGGCACACAAAAATCACATGCAAGATCACCCAGAAAGTTGTACTACTAGTACTAGTACTGCGTGTTAGATGAAAAACACGATCAAGATCGAGAAAAAGATCGTCAAGAAGAGATATTACCTGGACTTGCTTAATGAGGGATCCCGGAGAGGGGGGCTTGGACAGGGCGATGGCTTTGAGCTTGTCTGTGGTAGTCTCGGAGGGGTGCTTGCGCTTCTTCGTACCATGAGCCTCGACGGTTTTGGCCGGAGCCATAGACATCACTTCGTCCAGTGCTCCAGCGTCCATCAAGAAACTGTCAAATAGAAATAAAAGAAAAGACCATAATCATAAACCCAAAAGAAGAAAAGAGAGGGAGTTATAGGATCAGTCTCGGGGTTGCAAGACCGGGCCTTGGCCAGAATCAACGCCATTGATGCACTCACTTTTCCTTCTTTGGGAGAGAAGAACAATGGCAGAAGCAGGTCGGGGTTTTCTTGATGAAATGAGGAACAAGATGAGGCAGAAGCAAGGGTTGGGTAGAGAGGAAGCTGAGAGAGAAGAGTGAAATGATGGTTGCTTCGTCCGTCCAACTTACTGCTGGAAAGGAGGGGGTTTTGTGATTTGACGGCTCATTGGGCATTACTGCGGCGCTTTGATCGGGGTAGTCTACCGTCACTCTACTACGGAGTAATTTAGTGCATGGCTGGTGGACCCTGATGTTGGCTGTCCCACACGTCGGTGAAAGTGAGTAATTTAGTGCATGGCTGGAGGATGATCCGCATGGTAGAGCGTGTCCACTGTTTTTCAGAAGAAAAAAATGATTACAGCAAGCGTTTCCACTCTTACGACGGAGGAGTGCGAAACACGGCAGCCACTTGAACATACACAGTGCTCCTACTACTAGGCATGTGCAGTGGTTCATACGTCAGTACTACACAATCTTGTTGCTAGTGTAGTATGATATGACGATAACAAATGATGTTGTGCGCATGTCAACTACTCCTATATGTAACATAGTACCTCTTTTTCGACTGTCCGGTCGAGAATGAACGGTGAGATCAATGTTAACAGAACTAGGTCCACAGCGCACGGAGAGTACGGTGCTACAGTACTCCACGAAACATGAACCATATGAAGCATGAATAGTGTTAGGCAGGGTGTATGAAGGGTGCACGGGATGGGAGCAAAAGTTCCCTTCTCGGCCCACTTTTGGGTGTTTGGCAGAGTGCATGAAGGGTGCATGAGTCCACACTAGTAGGTTGACAAAAATACACGAAGAGGAAACAACTATATTGAGATGAGAATGCAACCAAACACACCCATGCGCTTTGTGCTACAGTGACTGATCTGCACCGTCTGAGTTTGATCCAACGGTCATGTTGCACCGAGACATGGACATGCCCATGCAGAGGGCGCCTAAACACCACCGAAGTCCCTCTGCTTCTCGAGGAGCACGACGTTGGTGATGCAGGGTGCAACCACCTGCAGAGCCCACTCCCGGTCGACGGGAGCCAGCTCGTCAAAGACGGCGTCCAATGGCACGAATGGATTCTGGTGACGGAGCCCTAAAAGGATTCGCCCGGCAACGACGACGGCAGCCTGCAACCCCTCCTTGTCCAGCTCATCCCCCACCATCGCGCGGAGACGGCTCAGCTCCTCGGAGATATAGGTGAAGAAGGAGACCAGGTCAGGAAGCTACGGCTCGTTGATGTCAAACGGGTGGTCGAGCGGGTTTAGCCCGACGGCCGGCATCGTCGCGCTGGCACGGCGGTAGGCATCGCGCAGCCGCAACACGTGCGTGGCAACTTGGTTCACCAAGTGGCTGAGGCGATCCTGGACCTCATCACGAACGGCCGCTCGCGCTCCAGCCGGCTCCCCTGACAGCCTATCGTATCTCCCGCTTTTTGCAGCATCGCCGCCGACGCCTCGAGCATCTTTTGTGGTGGACGCCTGCCGCTTTTGAAGCTCCGTGAACTCCCACACATAACGGAGGAGCATGGCACTCCTCTCCTCCTTGAGCTCACGGAGCTCCATGTCCTTGGCCCTGAGCTCTGCATCCTTGGCATGGAGCTCCTATGTCAGGAGCCTCACCTCGGACTCCGTGATCTGTTGCGCCGCCATGGCACCAGGTAGAAGCAATGGGGAGAGGAAGCAAAGGGGGCGAAACGGCTGAAAGGCAATGCAATCTACGGGAAAGCGGAGGGAGCGGGGAATCTTTTGGTTTTCACCATGGTAAAACACCAGTCGACAACTTCTCACATCAGGGAGCAGTGGGTACAGGCGGAGTCATCGTGACTAATTGCTGTCGCGCCTGCTCCCATCAATCAAAAAATTAAAAATCCTGTCGCGCCTGCTCCCGTCAATCAAAAAAATAAAAATCCTGCCGCACCCAAACACCAGAACAACGCCGCGGTGGATATTTAAATTTACCTGCCGGCAAGTAGATAAAAAAAGGGGTGAAAAAACAAATGTGGCGGCGGCCTAGCTAATCGGTCGAACTAGCCCAACTAGCTAGCCATCGTGCTTCACTGATGTACTCGGCGGGAAAGGTGGTCTTTCGTGATTTGACGACTCATTTACTTGCATCGGCGCTACGACCGAGGAGGACCCAGAAAACGCGCGGTAGGGCGTCCCACGTCAGGAAGAATATATGCGTGCACCACCCGGGAGGACCCCGAAACCGCACGATAGGGTGTGCCAAGGCTCGGCACGAAGGAAAAATGTGTGTGTAAAAATATACTGTATCAGATGTACTACCTATGGTTTGACCTCGGGACCCAGCTAGTTGGTTGAAAACACCCCACTAGCCACACAGCTTCATCATGCAAATGTGGCACAGAGGATAGATGTCGTTAGCTCTGTCTCGACCAGCCGCAACGTCTCTTGTTCTAGGCGATTCTTCTATTTTCCAAGTTTTTTTAGTTGTAATAATACCATGGCAAGCTAGAGCCGCTCTTCGTCTGTGCCCGTGCAAAGGTTAGATGATTGAGAGAAGAGAGATTGAGATCGCAGACCTGGGACCCACCGGTAAGTGAGATAACGGTCATGCCCGTGTTGACGAGGCACTCCCTCTACTCTACTCAATGCAAGTACTGTATAAAATCAAGTTATGGGACAAAGCCAACAACCATTCGTTTTTTCAGGCTATCGACTTACGCTTTGTAGTCCAGGTTTCCAGTTCGAATCTGGTCTTTCAGATTTGTTAGTTTTAGGTCCAAATTTGATTAATGACAAGTGGGACCCTCATGTGTTGTTCCGATATTTCTATAACATCCCAAATTTTCAATTTGGAATGTTACACATTAGATCATCTATGCATATCATATTTTATTATGCATTTTGGTTGATCCTAGAAATTTCTACGCAACTCAAGGACCCACGGAGAGAGTTGGGAAATTCTTTATTTTCATATTTGAGTTTTCTCAAATTTTGAGAATAGGATCATTTGATTTTATTTATTTTATCATCAATTATTTCTATTAAAAAATATGAGAGAGGGAATAAAATGACTTTCCCAAAATAAGGAAATATTGAGGATTTAATAATAAAATCAAATAAGGTTTTATTTCGGAGTTTTTCGTTATTTTATTTGAATTTAGGAAAAATGTGCGTTTTTCAAAATTGCATTTAGGCCCCAAATAAATGTTCACTTGTGCGGCTTGATTTTAGAAGTCCGGGAAAATTTATTTCAGGATTTTTGGAGTCCCTTTAGTATTTCTTTTTATTTTTCTTCTGCGCGTAATATTTAAAAAAACGAACCGACCTAGGGCCGTGTCCGACCCGGACTCCCGGCCCGCTAGGCTTTATATAGCCGGGGGAGGCCCAACCGAAAACACTAGCCAGCCCCAAGCCGCTGCCGCCGCCGACGACCCGCCGCCCGAGGTCCGTCGCCGCCTCGATTTCCCCGCCGGTTTTTTTTTTGAAAAACCGTTTGGTTTTTCCGTCGGTTTTTCGTCGGTTTTTTTAGTTTCGGTTTTTTTTAAATAGATCGGTTTTTCTGATTTATTTAAATAGCGAGCGTTCGTCCGTTCGTTGGTTCTAACGAATGTTTGTCGTTTTTGTTTTTCTCGGATTAAATCTGTGATTTTTCTGATCGCGATTCCTGATCCGATTTTCGTTTTAGTATAACTTTTCGCTCGTTTATCGGAATCAGGCGATTGAAGCGCCTGGAGATTCATCTCGAAACCCTCTATCTGTTTAACCAACTTAAACAAGTTTTTGCTACTGTAAAAATTGCCTTAGATCCAGATTAGTAGAACGAAGTTGTTTTCTTTCGCCATTTGATTTTCGCTGCTTTGTTCGATTTGATTCTTTTTGCCAACCGGAGTTCTTAAGTTGAACCTTCTGGTTAGATCTCTTATTTCAGTTTTACCCATGCTTTAGATGAGTACTTATTGCATGCTTGTTTGCTTATCTGCGATAGAATACCCGGAGTGCGCCGCTTGTTACTTCAAATCGCTAGGTTTCCCGGATCATCAGCAAGGCAAGTAACACTTTGATCATACCTTTTCTACTACCCAGTTTTATTGCATTAGATCAATCCTCTCACACTGCATGATTAGGATCTAATTAAATTGTGGGATGGGAAGTAGTTGAGGTAGTACCTATCACCTGTTTTATTGTCAAACCTTTGGGAGTTACTTCTACGTTTGCCATTATGCTATGATATGCTAGTAGACCTGGATTGGATGAGTGATATTCATGACAGATGTGAGTTTGTTAATTAATGGTTTATCTAAGGTGGCAACTTAAACACACATCTGGGTGGATTGAGGTACCTGGTTATTCCAGGATTGCCTGTCTAGGCACCTGGGTAGACCAGGATTTCCTATTTTTTTGGGACCGCCACCCAGGCTCAAAGGGATCATGGGATTATTCATACTAGAAACTTCCGTGTGCAGCCACAAGCCATTATGGGCTCTGGCATAGTTGAATAAGTCATGCGAACTCTTACAGGGTAGACTAGCAGATGTAGGGGAAAGTAGGTGTAACGGTCTATCCATCGTAAGGTGCTAGCGCTTCTGAAAGACTATGTCTCGGTCATCCGTCTTCTCAAACACCATGTAGTGCGAGAAACCAAACGGAGGCGATCGAGTCTTGTGGGGAAAAGTGCGCAAACCTCTGCAGAGTGTATAAACTAATCATGATTAGTCGTGTCCCCGGTTATGGACATCTTGAGTATCTAGTGCCTGGATTATCATGTGAATCTCAACATGTTACTCTAAATTAATTTTGTTGGGTTTTGTTTAATGATGATGCTTAATTGGGATTGAGAATGCTGTCAACCATTCTCAATGTTTAACAACCACCATGATAGTTAAATAAATTTATTCCTTTGTAGTAGGGAAAAATTGGCTTTACGCAAAACTGTAACCATAGAGCTTTCCACCAGCCAAATATGCATATAGTATAGTGTTTCATTCCATTACTCTCTATGTGTTACCTTGCCAGCATATTCCATGTGCTGACCCGTTTCGGGCTGCAACGTTAATGTTGCAGACTTTTTGGACAACGATTAAGGAGTTTTTAGGTCGTGGTTCTATACTCAGTGATGCCATTGGAGTTGATGGACTCACTTATCTTCCAAGCCTTCCGCTGTTATCGTTATTAGATGGCCTTAAGCCATATTTATTGTAATAAATTCTCTATGAAGACCCTCGATGTAATAAGTGTGTGATTGCTACTCTGTTATAAATCCTCCGAGTACTGTGTGGTGTCAGCATTACTGATCCAGGGATGACACCGGAGCACAGAGATCAGAATGTTTGAGGTCTGGTCGCTACAGAGATGGTATCAGAGCACACGCTGACTGTAGGACACGACCACTAAGCTCAAAGACCAAGATCACTATCCACTCTCATCTCATCTGACCTCTCATCTTTTCTACTCTTTAGGATGGCGGATGCAAAGAACAAGTTCACGCAACCGGATGAAGATACACCCTTTGGACGTCACTTGAAGGAAGTCACTAGATACCTGAAGCTTCACCGGAACCTACAATGCCACTTTACCTGAAGAAGAGCGTTGGATGCTTCAAGTTCAAGTTCCAGGAAGGACGTTCATGACAGTCACTGAGCCCATAGAGTTTTCTCGATGCACCAACTTGGAGTCTAGGAAAGAGCATGGCAGCTCACATCGCCATGGGACGCATTGGAGAAGTATACCGCAATGATCTCAAGGATACTATCTACCAGATTTGTGGGCGCCAAGATGAA
This sequence comes from Triticum dicoccoides, assembly GCF_002162155.2. Taxonomy (NCBI): domain Eukaryota; kingdom Viridiplantae; phylum Streptophyta; class Magnoliopsida; order Poales; family Poaceae; genus Triticum; species Triticum dicoccoides. The sequence goes on from NC_041388.1 coordinate 282,040,447, forward strand.
CACTGGGAGATGATTAGCACCAGAAGGGATAGATCCATTGCAGCTTTTATCCAGGAATTAAACCAGCACATTCGACGACAGGAGAATCAGATGTGCGCCGACATGATAGATCTGAAGAAGGCAAGGACTAGAATCAAGGAACTGGAGGAAGAAATCAAGGCTACACGTGAAGATTATGAAGAGGAAATTGAAGTATTGGTGGAGAAGAATGACGATCTGATCAAGAAGATCGGAATATTATGGGAGGCCCTATACCAGTAGATGAAGACGAAGAACCCAAGGAGATTCGCCCGGAAGACTACATTATCATCGACGACACCAACTCGGACCTAAACGAAAGCGATGATGACTATGTTGATGAAGCTGGAGCAGATATCATGGAGTCTGCAACCGAAGAATATTTCTAGTAGACCACCCCATCAGTAGTAGTAGTCCACCATGTAAATATAGTAGTCCAAGCACTTTTGCGATAGATAGATTGATTGTATGCCCTTGTTTGATTGAATGAAGTGAATTGTTTGCTTTTGCCTCATGTACATATGGGTAGTGTTCTCTCTTTAGACCCCCTCTACTCTTACATCTCATCTTTTCTAAAACCCTCAGATGCCTTCGAGACGTGACCCCGGATTTACCTTTCCACCGGAGCTCACCCAGTTGATCCAGTAGCAGAACACATTGATGCAGTTGTTAGTCCAGAATCAGAACCAGGGGAACAAAAACAACAACCCACCACCACCACCACCTGTTGATCACTTAGCCCGATTTCTTAGGCTGAATCCACCGGTGTTTTCCAGTAGCACCAAGCCGATAGTAGCAGATGATTGGCTTCGCAAGACAGCTAGAGAGTTGACCACAGAAGGATGTACGGATGCGGAGAAGGTGAAGTTTGCCACACATCAGCTTGAAGGACCTGCAGCATCATGGTGCGAGAATTTCACAGCCACTTTCCCCGTCGACACTGTCACTTGGGACCAGTTTCAGCAGGCCTTTCGTACTGCCCATGTTTCAGCAGGAGCTATGGCCATGAAGAAGCGTGAGTTTTGCAACTTGCGCCAAGGAGGACGGACGGTTGGCCAGTATGTGGAGGACTTTAGTAAGTTAGCACGTTATGCCCCAGATGACGTTGCTACGGATGCAACTAAGCAGGAGAAGTTTCTGGAAGGACTGAATGATGAGTTGAGTATGCAGTTGATGGTAGCAACCTTCAACAACTACCAGGAGTTGGTAGACCGTGCTCTTATGATTGAAGGCAAGCAGCAGCAAATTGAGAACCGCAAGAGGAAGTATGGACAAGGGAAGTACAATTCAGGAGCTCAGCAGAAGCCACGTTTTACCCCTAGATCGGGAGGACATTTTCAGCATACCCATGGAGGAGGTAGCTCGCACGATCACAATGGCACCAAGAATGGTAATGGCAATGGAGGAAGCAACGGCCAGAATCGCACCAACCCATCAACCCCAGCCAAGAAGGACCTGACCCAAGTCACTTGCTTTAAGTGCCAGAAGACCGGACATTATGCCAATGAATGTCCTGAAGGCCAAAATGGCAATGGAAGTTCTAGGAAGAAGCCGAACCCTTTCAACAGGGGACATGTGAACCACGTTAACGTGGAGGAGGTTGAAGAGCAGCCGGATGCCGTAATTGGTAAGTTTTTGGCTAAGTCATTTACTACACTCGTTCTTTTTGATACTGGTGCATCGCATTCATACATATCAAGGGGATTTGTGGATAAGTATAACCTACCCACTAAGGTTCTTAGAACACCTATGCTAGTAAGCTCACCAGGAGCGGAGTATATGGCCAGTCAAGGATGTTTTCAAGTGCCATTGAGTATAGGTAGGCATGTGTTTCCCTCGGATTTGATCCTTTTGGAATCACAAGGACTGGATGTAATTCTGGGTATGGATTGGCTATCGATGTACGGAGGAAACATCGATTGCGCGAGTAAGTCAATTTTTCTTACCACCCCAGAAGGGAGAAGGATCAAGTATGTATCCCGGCATGTGCCCAAGAGGACTCTAGTAAATTGTTTAACAGGAGTAGTGCAGGAGGAAGTACCAGTGGTAAGGGATTTCCCTGAAGTATTTCCACAAGAGTTGCCAGGCATGCCACCAGATAGAGATATTGAGTTTTTGATTGAACTATTGCCAGGCACCGGGCCAATATCGAAGAGACCATATAGGATGCCAGCAAAGGATTTGGTGGAAATTAAGAAGCAGATTAAGGAGTTATTGGATAAAGGATATATTCGCCCAAGTTCTTCGCCTTGGGGATCGCCAGTACTTCTAGTAGAGAAGAAGGATGGACCGTTAAGGATGGTTGTTGATTATCGAGGATTGAATGAAGTAACGATCAAGAACAAGTACCCACTACCAATGATTAATGATCTGTTTGATTGATTGCAAGGAGCTAAGGTATTTTCCAAGATCGATCTGCGATCAGGATACCACCAGTTGAAGATTCGAGAACAGGATATTCCTAAGACAACTTTTACCACCAGGTATGGGCTGTACGAGTATACCGTTATGTCATTTGGTCTGACTAACGCACCTGCCAATTTTATGAACATGATGAACAAAGTGTTTATGGAGTTCTTGGATAAGTTTGTCGTGGTGTTCATCGATGATATCCTGGTTTACTCGAAGAATGAAGAAGAGCATAAGGAACATCTGCGATGGGTACTTGAAAAGCTCAGAGAACATCAGTTGTATGCCAAGTTCAGCAAATGTGAGTTTTGGCTGAAGGAAGTAGGATTTCTTGGACACGTTATATCTGAAGAAGGAATATCAGCTGATCCCACAAAAGTTGATACCGTGACCAAGTGGGAAGCACCAACCACGGTTGGAGAGATCCGGAGTTTTCTTGGACTCGCAGGATACTGCCGGAGATTCATTGAGAATTTCTCAAAGATTGCGAAGCCTATGACGGAGTTATTAAAGAAGGATACCAAGTTCAAATGGACTGAGGAATGTGAGGCTAGTTTCCAGGAGTTGAAGAAACGTTTGGTTACACCAGCCATGTTGATTTTGCCAGATCAGACCAAGGATTATGAGTGTATTGCGACGCATCACGTCGAGGACTTGGAGCAGTGCTTATGCAGGAAGGGAGAGTTGTTTCATATGCCTCAAGACAACTGAAGCCCCATGAGTTGAATTATGCTAAGCATGATTTGGAGTTAGCAGCCGTAGTACATGCATTGAAAACATGGAGACATTTCCTCATTGGAAACCATTGTGAGGTGTACACGGATCATAAGAGTTTGAAATACATTTTCACACAGAAGGAGTTAAACCTCAGACAAAGGAGATGGTTGGAGCTCATCAAGGATTATGATATGAGATTGCATTACCATCCCGGAAAGGCTAATGTAGTAGCTGACACATTAAGCCGTAAGAGCCATGTCAATACATTAATGACAGGAGAAATACCAAGGGAGTTAGCCGAAAATCTTTGTGAACTATGTTTGGAAATAGTTCCGAGAGGCTATGTAGCATCATTGGAGATTCAGTCAACTTTGATGGACAGAATTAGAGAAGCTCAGAAGACTGACAAGGAGATTGCTTCTATTAAGGAGAAACTTAGCAAAGGAAGGGCTAAAGGATTTCGTGAGGATGAGCACGACACCCTATGGTTTGAAGACCGTGTTTATGTGCCCAATGACCCGAAGATCAGGAAGTTGATTCTGCAAGAGGCACACGATTCACCATATTTGATTCATCCAGGAAATACCAAGATGTATTTGGATTTGAACGATATTTTCTGGTTGACCGGAATGAAGAAGGATATTGCGGAGTATGTAGTAGTTTGTGATGTATGTCAGAGAGTAAATGCAGAGCATCAAAAGCCAGCCGGATTGCTACAACCATTGCCGATACCCGAATGGAAGTGGGATAAGTTAGGCATGGATTTTATCACAGGATTACCCAGGACTCGTTCAGGCTATGACTCAATTTGGGTGGTAGTCGATCGATTGACGAAGGTAGCTCATTTCATCCCGGTAAAGACCACTTACACCAGTGCTAAGTTGGCAAAGATATACATGACCAGGATCGTATGTCTGCATGGAGTTCCGAGGAGTATCGTATCAGATAGAGGAACCCAGTTTACCTCAAAGTTCTGGAAGCAGCTGCATGAAACCTTGGGTACCATGCTAGAATTCAGTACAGCTTTTCATCCACAGACAGATGGACAGACCGAGATTCAATCAGATTTTGGAGGATATCCTGAGAGCTTGTGCGCTAGATTACGGATCTAGTTGGGACGATAATTTGCCATATGCAGAGTTCTCTTACAACAACAGTTACCAAACCAGTTTAAAGATGGCCCCTTTCGAAGCCTAGTACGGAAGGAGGTGCAAGACACCGTTGTCATGGGATGAAGTTGGAGACTGCTAGTTGTTTGGACCGGACTTGATTAAGGAGTCTGAACAGAAGGTGAAATTGATTCGCGATAGGCTCAAGATAGCCCAGTCCAGGCAGAAGAGTTATGCAGATTCTAAACGCAAGGAGACAGTTTATGAAGTCGTAGATAGAGCTTATCTTCGAGTATCACCACTTCGGGGAACAAAGCGTTTTGGAGTTAAGGGAAAGTTAGCGCCACGGTTTGTAGGACCATATTGAGTTTTGGAGCGTATGGGAGAGTGGCCTACAAGTTGAAATTGCCCGAAGGATTGTCAAGAGTTCATGATGTGTTCCACGTTTCCCAGTTGAAGTAGTGTCACGCTGAGATGGCTGACATACCCTTGAGAGACACAGTGCCATTGGAAACAATTCAGTTGGATAACGATTTGACTTACAAGGAGAAACCAATTAAGATCCTCGAGTTTGCCAGCCGAGTTACCCGCGGCAAGGTTATCAAGTTTTGCAAAGTTCATTAGAGCAACCACACGGAGGATGAAGCCACCTGGGAGCGAGAGGAAGATTTGTTTAAGGACCACCCTCACCTATTTTCAAGCCAACCTGAATCTCGAGGGCAAGATTCATCTTAAGGGGGGTAGGTTTGTAACATCCCAAATTTTCAATTTGGAATGTTATACATTAGATCATCTATGCATATCATATTTTATTTTGCATTTTGGTTGATCCTAGAAATTTCTACGCAACTCAAGGACCCATGGAGAGAGTTGGGAAATTCTTTATTTTCATATTTGAGTTTTCTCAAATTTTGAGAATAGGATCATTTGATTTTATTTATTTTATCATCAATTATTTCTATTACAAAAATGTGAGAGAGGGAATAAAATGACTTTCCCAAAATAAGGAAATATTGAGGATTTAATAATAAAATCAAATAAGATTTTATTTCGGAGTTTTTCGTTATTTTATTTGAATTTAGGAAAAATGTGCGTTTTCCAAAATTGCATTTAGGCCCCAAATAAATGTTCACCTTGTGCGGCTTGATTTTAGAAGCCCGGGAAAATTTATTTCGGGATTTTTGGAGTCCGTTTAGTATTTCTTTTTATTTTTCTTCTGCGCGTAATATTAAAAAAACGAACCGACTTAGGGGCCGTGTCTGACCCGGACTCCCGGCCCGCTAGGCTTTATATAGCTGGGGGAGGCCCAACCGAAAACCCTAGCCAGCCCCAAGCTGCCGCCGCCCCCGGACGCCGCCGCCTCGATTTCCTCGCCGGTTTTTTTTCAAAAAACCGTTCGGTTTTCCCGTCGGTTTTTTTTGTTTCGGTTTTTTAAATAGATCGGTTTTTCCGATTTATTTAAATAGCGAGCGTTCGTCTGTTCATTCGTTCTAACGAACATTCTTCGTTTTTCTTTTTCTCAGATTAAATCCGCGATTTTTCTGATCGCGATTCTTGATCCGATTTTCGTTTTAGTATAACTTTTCGCTCGTTTATCGGAATCAGGCGATTCAAGCACCTGGAGATTCGTCTCGAAACCCTCTATCCGTTTAACCAACTTAAACAAGTTTTTGCTACTGTAAAAATTGCCTTAGATCCAGATTAGTAGAACGAAGTTGTTTTCTTTCGCCGTTTGATTTTCGCTGCTTTGTTCGATTTGATTCTTTTTGCCAACTGGAGTTCTTAAGTTGAACCTTCTGGTTAGATCTCTTATTTGAGTTTTACCCGTGCTTTAGATGAGTACTTATTGCATGCTTGTTTGTTTGTCTGCGATAGAATAACCAGAGTGCGCCGCTTGTTACTTCGAATCGCTAGGTTTCCCAGATCATCAGCAAGGCAAGTAACACTTTGATCATACCTTTTCTACTACCCAGTTTTATTGCATTAGATTAATCCTCTCACACTGCATGATTAGGATCTAATTAAATTATGGGATGGGAAGTAGTTGAGGTAGTACCTATCACCTATTTTATTGTCAAACCTTTGGAGTTACTTCTACGTTTGCCATTATGATATGCTATGCTAGTAGACGTGGATTGGATGAGTGATATTCATGACATATGTGAGTTTGTTAATTAATGGTTTATCTAAGGTGGCAACCTAAACACACATCTGGGTGGATTGAGGTACCTGGTTATTCCAGGATTTCCTGTCTAGGCACCTGAGTAGACCAGGATTGCCTGTTTTTTGGGACCGCCACCCAGGCTCAAAGGGATCATGGGATTATTCATACTAGAAACTTCCGTGTGCAGCCACAAGCCATTATGGGCTCTGGCATAGTTGAATAAGTCGTGCGAACTCTTACAGGGTAGACTAGCAGATGTAGGTGAAAGTAGGTAACGGTCTATCCATCGTAAGGTGCTAGCACTTCTGAAAGACTATGTCTCGGTCATCCGTCTTCTCAAACACCATGTAGTGCGAGAAACCAAACGGAGGCGATCGAGTCTTGTGGGGAAAAGTGTGCAAACCTCTGCAGAGTGTATAAACTAATCATGATTAGCCGTGTCCCCGGTTATGGACATCTTGAGTATCTAGTACCTGGATTATCATGTGAATCTCAACATGTTACTCTAAATTAATTTTGTTGGGTTTTGTTTAATGATGATGCTTAATTGGGATTGAGAATGTTGTCAACCATTCTCAATGTTTAACAACCACCATGATAGTTAGATAAATTTATTCTTTTGTAGTAGGGAAAAATTGGCTTTACGCAAAACTGTAACCATAGAGCTTTCCACCAGCCAAATATGCATATAGTATAGTGTTTCATTCCATTACTCTCTATGTGTTACCTTGCCAGCATATTCCATGTGTTGACCCGTTTCGGGCTGCAACGTTAATGTTGCAGACTTTTCAGACGACGATTAAGGAGTTTTTAGGTCGTGGTTCTATACTCAGTGATGCGTTGGAGTTGATGGACTCACTTATCTTCCAAGCCTTCCGTTGTTATCGTTATTAGATGGCCTTAAGCCATATTTATTGTAATAAATTCTCTATGAAGACCCTCGTTGTAATAAGTGTGTGATTGCTAATTTGTTATAAATCCTCCGAGTACTATGTGGTATCGGCATTACTGATCCAGGGATGACATCGAAGCACAGAGATCAGACTGTTTGAGGTCTGGTCGCTACAATTTCAGTGTAGGATGGTTTTTTTTGTGAACAAACACTTTGCGCGGTTAGACAAGTAACAGCAAGAGTTACACGTTTTTTGCAAGTTGACGAACAAAAATGACAGCGGAATAGAATATCACATCCACCCCGCAGCTTAGATACTATGGTGATACGAGTTTTTACACCATTGGAAGTGAGATCCAATGGCTTGGGAGTAGTCTTTGTAATTATGCGCAATTTCCAAACTCTCCAAAGGTTTTTTGCAAATAAAATATTCAGGCCTCGTGTGTGCCGCTGCATCTTCGATCCAACGGATCCCTGGTGCTCATATTAGGTGCTCCCCGTAGCTTAATTACCCGCTACGGTGATTGGAGTAGTTGTGGGCCGAATGCTACGAAAATATAATCTAAACCGACCGGAATAAATGCCTACACAAATTAATCCAAGGTTGGAGTGCCCCTCGCAATGTAAATAGGTTCGGTTTTGCGAGGGATGGAGAGGTAGTAGCTTCAACGCGTGGAAGATACGGTGTGAGAAAGCGAGGTCAATCGAGAGACATATAGATAGAGAGACAAAGTGAGTGTGGCCCGACATTCATTAAACAAATATATATGCTCTGGAGAGATATTGTCCGATTGAGCTTTTTGGCAAGGGTGAGGGCTGTAAGATAGAGGTTGAGAGATGATCCAGTCACAGACGTGTAGATATATTTTGTGCGTGGGAGGAAGCAAGGTCAACCGATCACATAGGGTCACCATGTGATCGAAAGAGTGAGACGGGTTGGAGAGAGTGACCTAGATAGACGATGTGCGTGAGAGAGTATACAATGTGAATAGGTCGAATTCGGCTCAAACATGGTGATATATTGTTTTTGTCCGAGAAAGAGCGAGGTCAATCAAGACATACGGAGAGAGAGAGAGAGAGAGAGATTGAGTGAGCGTGGCCCACCATGAGGTCGAAAGAGTGGTGGCGGCTTGGATGGACTGACCTAGATAGACAATCTGCGTGAGAGAGTATAGAGTGCGTCGATCGAGGCCCGAACAGGGAGATATATCATTTGTGTGTGAAAGAAAACAAGGTTAAATGGGACTCAGATAAAGAGAGCGAGATTGAGCAAGTGTGGCCCGCCATGCGAAAGAAAGTGTGAGACAGTCTCGAGGGAGTGACCTAGATATACAACGTGCGTGTGTGCGCATGCACGAGAGGTTGGGGGGCTAGATAGGCAATGCATGTATTTAGCACGAGAGGGTGAGAGGGAGAGGGGGGAGAGAGAGAGCTCGGCATGGGGTGCAATGGCGGGTGTGTGAGGTAAATACATTTGGTAACAGAGTGGAAAAGGGGGTTGTGTAGTTGAGAGACTTAGAGATCGAAACATGGAGAGAAAGAATGAACGTGTGTTGGAAACTGATAGCTTCCTAAGGTGGTTAGGAGAGGAAGATTGACCGATACAGGAAGTATGTAGCATTTGTGCGGGGGGGGCTAAAAACAACATTTGAATGTACATAGTACAAGACTTAATATCGATGTTTCAATTCGGTGTACATTGTAAGATTTGAACCCAGGACCAGGCATACGGGTAATTATTTCGAATTCGTGCCATACTAAGTTTCGAAAAGTTGACATTGACTCAGTTTGTTGTGCTATTTTGTAGGTCATATGTTTGAATCCATCCAAAAGTTTTCTCACTACCATGGTGTTCATCATATACATATGAATTTGTACTAAAAAAGTAGCGTGGATACAGTGAAATGCGAAATCCATGTTAGAATTGGAGATCTCTACGTGACACACACTCTAATTCAAATAACTAACTACGTGACACACACTCTAATTCAAATAACTAATTATGTGACACACACTCTAATCCACGTTAGCGTGGGTACCGTTTCGAATTTTTTTTCAAATAACTCCTCATTAATTAATTTATAGTACTCCCTCTATTCACTTTTATAAGACCTTGAAGACATTTCAGACAATGTGCAAAACAATTCATTTTAAGTTGTCTGAAACGACTTACAAAAGTGAACGGATGGAGTATCTCGTTTCGAATGACTAATTATTGCAAGGAAAACACGGGCATGGTAATACATACAGATTCGTTTGCAAATGAAAGAAGATTCATTTGCATTCTCAAATGTAGGCGCACCAGGCAAACCAGGGTCGTGTCGGGGTGGACGCTGCTTCGGTGCCTTAAAGGCCACTGCCTTTGGGTCACTGACATGTGGGCCAACCACCTGTTGGGCCCATATGTCATGGACACAAAGGCAGGTGCCTTAAGGCACCGAAGCATAGTCCTGTCAGGGTGGTCGCGTGTGTCCGACGGACGCGTAGCACCCAGCCACCCACCCCCCTCCCCCCCAAAAAAAGGACGACGACAATATAAGTTCGCGCTTCCATGTTTCGGATTGAAATATCTGGCGGCCCCAATTCCAGCCCTGCAAAATCTCTCTTCTCCACCGTCCCCTTCCGCGCACAGATTGCTCAAATCCCTAATTCGCCGCCAACCCTCGGATTGCCCCTCGTCTCGTCTCTTTCCCCACCATTCCCCACCTCTGTGCCGGACAACGACGACGAAGACAACGGTCACGCTTCACCACCGCACCGGAGCTACCTCATCTACGCCCTCGTCCACCGTATCGGGTGGTCCACCGATAACATCGGCCGCCGCAACTGACGTGCCTCACAGACACCGAGTTCCACCGCATCAGGTGCGCTTCACCGACGCCATCTCCCAGCTCACCGGGGCTACTTCATCGAGCACATTGTCGCACCTCCGCCCCCCGAGGCCGTTGGGGCTTCACCAACGGTCTCGTCCACCGCATCGTAGGGCTTCGCTGCCACTCAAGATATACATCCGTGCGCCGCCAGCCAGCGCATCACCCTCAACGGCTCTCAAGTGACCCACACTCTAGCTAGGCGAGCATGCCCAAACGCCGGCCCGAACTAGGTATCCACACATCACTCTCTTGTGCACTGTTCCGACGATGTTTGGATATCCTTTCACTGCTCTCTTAGCTTACACGCCTATGCAACTCTAACCTTAACTCTTATTTCTTCTGGAGATATCATCTGAAACAAGCAAATCCATATTTTAGCGAAGCATGACGGCGCTATGGGATCTGGTACACATCCTGCACACTTGTATAACCTTGTAAGGATCTGTCCTCTGGTACAACATCAAGGTCGATTCCTCTTATTTGATCAACCATTCGCCATGTCAAAAATGCAGAGGGGTATGCAAGGAGCACAAGGCCTGCACATCCAAGCAAGTGGTAACATGGACTTGTACATTGAACATCCCAAGCGCAAGCAGAGCTGCAGTGAGCCTGTACAACGAGCTAGCGTAAGTCCCTGCATTTCATTTAATTCGTAATGGCATTCGTGTATGATTTGTGTGCAGTGGCTGATGCACGATTCAAGTTACCAGCGGCGAACATTTAACTTAAAAAATACGAAGGCACTTGCACTCCGGAAATCAACATAACTTGAGAAATGTGAAGCTACATGCACTTTGAAAACCAGCTAATGATCCAAAGTAGTTCAGATTATAAACACTAAATGAGGCAAGCACCAAAAACACAAAATGCAACATGGTGTACAAGGAGTACAAACATGGTCTGTACCTACTTGAATTATTCGTTCTCTGGCTGAAAATATCAAAGTGTAATTGCACGTATAACCAGTGTGCAAACTGCATATCAATATATCTATCCTGCACAAGTATGCCAATAGTTTCAAACAACAGATTAGAAAAGTATTTATGCTATGTTGTCATGATACAGGGACTTTCTGGTAGATGGCCTCGATGTTTCCTCAAGCTATGAAAATGCACTATAATTTGCTTGTCATCAATGCCTGCAAATCTCTGTCTCTCTCAACATAGTAGATCATCATTAGACACTAAATCCTTCAATGAGCTTGCAAAATGCTTACATTAGATCCCTCATTAGACACTATATGTCCATCATCAGGAGCATGTAAAATGTTTGCATCAAATCCTTCATTAGCAGTCTGTTCATTAGACACTTCAGGCTCAAGAACAACATGAGCTTGTATGTTTGCACCAGAAACTTGATTAGATACATCAGATTCAGTCAGTTCAGTATTGATTGGGGGAGTTATAAAATAAGTAGAAGTTGGTTTCATTTTCTCATAGATTCCCTACATACAAGCAGTTTTACAACACCGTCAGGTTTAACTATTGGCCAGAAATTGAAGAGTTGAATTAGATATAATCAGGGATGTGATGTACCTGCTCGTTGCGCATGCTACTCTTGCAAGTTGTGACTGTCCATTTGCGCAAGCTCGATGCCATGCCCATGTTGCCGCTGCTGCCTCCCACGTAGGCTACACCCAGGGTTGGATCTTCTTCTTCTTGTCCTTCCATTCGCTTGAAGCCCGGCGACCGCCCTCCAACGAGGGCGCGAGGAAGTTTTGTGTCGGTCTGTCCAGCGGCGGCTAGGTTAGGAGCGAACCAGACTGGAGGCTGGAGCGAATGAATTGAGATTTTTCCTACTGTCGATCGATATGGGAGGCGCTCATTTGGGCCACGAGCCTGCTATAGGGCCTGCCTTTCACTTATGTTATTGGTCCATCCAAATTGAAGCATTTTTCTTCATTTTCTACATTGCCTGCTCGTGCGTTGGGACGAACAAAACTAGCATGGGCCAACCTAGACGACTCAAACTAGGTGCACACTTTCCAGCCACCTGAGGCGGCCACCCATACCAGCCCCTATGGTGGCGTCGCCCCTTTTTGCGTGTATGATTGGATAGTGAAAAATATTCCAGTGGCGCTTTTGATTTACCCACAGAATGGTTGAATTTCTTGTTTCTATGAACTGAGTTCGCCAATAATGTGAAGGATGGCAGTCTTTTCATCCTATTGTAGATTGCTTAGATCTCGATATGCCAAAAGTAATCGCATGAAATATACAGTAAAAGCCAGTGTGATGTGTTTGGCTACAACTAGTCTGACTACACGTCCTCATATAACATATCAAGGACGCACCATCTTACCAGATTAACCATTCGACTTACCCATGCAGTGTGGGAAGAAAGAAGTATTGGGACTGCGTATCCAAGCAATTGATGCCATGGACTCCTTCGTACAACCTTGTAAGCGAAAAAGAAGTTGCAGTGTGCCTGTACAAAGAATTAGCGTAAGTTCAGTTACCTGCTTCTCGGAATTTTAGTTAGCCACTTATTGCAAAATTGTTCAATTACGTTGCTTGGCTTAATCTAGTTTGCTACTGATTACATAATGGCACAGCCTATTAATCATATTGTAGACTACGCCTATCTATGTGTTTGATACTTACTGTTAAGAATTACCTGTTTGCCTTAACTTAAATATCTACTTGTTTGTTTAACTGCTTTGCTGCTGCAACAGCGGGTTACAGTGATGTTAATAACTACTTTTCAGCATCCAATTGAAACTCTTTAATTCCTTGTTTGTTTAACTGGTTTGCTATTATAACTCCCAGTTGAGATGTTTTGCTAACTTCAACTTTTCTGAATCCAATCGGAACTTTAATGGCAAAACAGGTTAGCCCAAGATCAAAGAGCGAGGTCCCCATGGACGTTGCATCATCCCACAGCAGTGACACCAGCCCAATCGTGCATTATGAATTGCCAACTGCTGATGCTCTAGAGGCTAAACTAGTGGTCGAAAGAGATTCTGCTTCTGCACTTAGAGATGAAGTTGACATGTTGAGGAAGCAAACAGCACAATCACAAGCAGTACTCAAGAACACCATTAAATATTTGGTGGATTTCAAAACGAAGCAAGCTGAGACTGACCAGATTGTTAAGGTCCTGAAGGAAAAAAAGGAAATTAAATTCCTACTTGGTAAATCATAGGTGAAATGTTCTTTCCATAGTTGAATAACCTTTGTGTTGTCTGTTCATGTAATTAATCAAACCATTTGTTTTAGAGATCATGTAATAATTGTTTTTTTGTAATTTTATTTGAGCACAAGTCTGTATTAATTGATAAGACTCGGAGACATTTCATTTGGATTGTTGTGTCAGACCTACAAATATGCCAATCGGGCTGAATGTGCATTCAGCAATAGTAGTATAGATGGACCATAAGTGGCACGCATCAGAAATGGCCAAGATGCTGGCTAAAAAAAGGATGTTGTTGTAGCCAAAAAAGGTACAACGGCATGGCTTATGTATGTTAGTTGATATTATTGATCCATATACTCTATAAGTGTTTATATGTCTGTTAGTTCCGTACATTCTTGGTTGATTGACTCGGTATTTGAATCTTGATACATCGCTTGTGTACATATCTAAATGGGAGTACACATATGCTGCATGTGACATTTGAGTTGGACGTGAAGTGTTCCAAATATTCAAATTCACCTTAAACTGGATTCTAGTTTCTGAATTTGAGTATCGGCATTTGTAAACCATATTCATATATGACAGTGGAATACATCTTTGTCGTCCTTTTGAAGATATATAAAAACACATAGAATGATTTATAAAGATTCATATAGGAATACAAAATGGATTCTAATTTAGTTACCAGGGTAAACGTGGATGCTTATTGTCCCAAAATTCGAAAGAAACAGCAAAATGTCCACTCCCACATCGGCTGCCCGAAGCCAAGTGTTTGGGAGATGGAAATTACTGTCTACCCATTACACGGACAATCCATCGGCCCGATTTCCACTGCTCTAAATAGGAGTAGGTTAGTAACTTCAATTAGACATGACACGACCGCCTCTGAGCCCATTCCGACACGGTGGGCGTCAAACATGGGCGGCAAAACTCATTTGATTCAAGCTCGTCCAAAAGACCGATGTTTCTCCCTCCATTCCCCATTCATACACGATGGGCAGCAAAACACCCTCTCCTCGTCCGAAATAGATGTAGGCTAATATTTTAAATAGGGGCAGATGTGTAACTTCCATTAGACGTGACACAACCGCCCTACCTGTCAGCCCCATTCATACACCGTGGGCGCAAACCGTGGGCGGCAAAACACCCTCTCCTCCCCCGAAATCGATGTAGGCTAATATTTTAAATAGGGGCAGATGTGTAACTTCCATCAGACGTGACACAACCGCCCTACCTATCAGCCCCGTTCATACACCGTGGGTGCCAACCGTGGGCGGCAAAACACCCTCTCCTCGCCCAAAATAGTTACCGCCAAATATTTGGGAGATGCGAGATTACCGTCCTATCCCCAACCGACGAGACGTCCAAATTTGAAACGGGGGATAAGTTCGTAACTTTCCCATATTTCAGACAGGCGCGTCCCAAAAACATGGTTCCCCGTACCTCTCCCTCCATTTTCCCATCCATACACCGTCCGTGCTAGAACACCCTATTCCCACACCAGCCTCCGTCTGCCACCCCATCCATCGCCGCCGTCCTCCACCACATCCATCGCCACCGTCCTCCACCATGCCGGAGCGCCTACCAAGACCGGGTCGTCCACTGCTAGAGATGGACGTTTCTCATCCACGATGACGGACCAATAGCCTTGCATCGCGTCCTCTCGCTTCATCGGCGTCGTCGTCCTCTTTGCTGGGACCGCTCACACGACCTTCTCTTCCATCGCAACGGGACTTATCCCCCGATGCACCTATCTACCCTCGAGATCTGCTTCAACGCCACTGAAAGCCATCGCACCCCCGATGCCTACACGGTGCAGCAAGAGAGGTGGTACTTCATATCTCCTCAACTTTTTGATCTCAACCAGAAAATAGATCTTAACTTGGTTACTCTACTTTCTTTTCAGCTCTTAGAATTTAGTTCTTAGTTCGAAGCAAACAATGGATGCTAAATATCATTTCTCCGCTTTGCAGTTTAAATCTGCCATGGCACAGCCATAATACGGTTTAATTGATCATGCTTAGGGTTTAATTGATCATGTTGGTTCCATGGTGGTTTCTTTAATAGAAATCAGAGGGGAAACCCTCTTTTGCTAAAAAAATATATGCTTAGAGTTTCCCCCTTTTATGATCACTATACGATCAGAATACATGCTTCGTGTCATAATAACACTGCTCCACCCATCAAGCTAAACAAGCTTAGTTGTTCAAATACGAATCTGATATTATTAAAACAGAGTTGTTTAATTGGTCAGCTAAATGTTCCTAAATTAGTTTCGAAAATGCATCTTCGCCGCTCGGGTGTGTATCTCTGTGTGTGGTCTGGTCAGCACGGTTGGGGAGGTGAACTTTGCATATGCAAGGGTTTATAGGGAGACACTCTCCGAGTTGAAACCGCAATGCATTCCATAGATAATCTGACTACTTTTTATGTTTTCATGAATCTCATATTCTGAACAACATCATAATAATTATGAGCTTGCGTGCATGAAAAGAATAAAGCAGAACAATGCCATGGCTGTTAAACTTGGCATTAAGGGACTGAAATCAAGTCTGGATGCAATGCAATGCAAACACTCTCCACCTACAGATTCATGCTTAGAATATGATCCTAATAGTGATTCTGAGCTAGAGGGAGACCTAAGTCAATGTAGCTCCCTAGTGGAGGAGTCAGAGGAAGATGCCCTATCTTATTCACCCATCAAGGTACTTGCTCTAACTTTCCAAGGTTACATTGCTCACACATATCTTGCAACTGATGCTTTGCATTGCTTCTACTTTGTTGAACTGCCATTAGCTTAGTTTACACATCGTGTATGTGAATACGCCCTGCCTATCCATTTTCAGTACATATTCCATCTGTCATCATACCATATTTATCCATTCAAATGTTGTTCTTGTGTATCAGACGTTCAAAAGGAAGAGGGCGATTGCTGATCGTGGAGGAGCACAAGCAAAGTATTTGGAAAAGGTAGTGGCACCTGATAAATCAAATAGCCCATTAGGTGTAGTTGAAATATCACCTGACCCACAAAATACCCCAACTCTAGCAGACTCTAGCCCTACTACACTGGTCATTTCTGATGCCCCAACTCAGTAGACCCCAACTGCAGCAAACAGTATGATTATGCCAGTTGACATAGCACCAGCTGTACGACGCAAAACCCCCATTCCAGCAAAGAGTACACCAAATCCAGTTGCCAAATCCCTTTTCGAACTAGAGAGAGCCCTAATTGTAGCAAATAGGACCGTTGTTCCATTTCTTCCCAGTTTAGAAGACGAAGCTTATGTTGTTGTCAGGAACTTTGTGCGCATCTTTCCTTCATGGAAAGATTATACCGCAGACATAGAACAATTTCCAGTCTTCCTCCGCAACTTACGCGTAAGTAATGTACTAATGTTATTCATGGTCATTACTGCATATGTTTCTGCTGACAGAAGACACAAGATTTCATTCTTTTAAATAGGCGAGGCGCAAACTGGATTGTGATGACGAGCAAGGGTTGGTTGCGCTTTTCAAGCACTCGTTGATGAAGTATCGTTCCTACCTGAGGCAAGCGCACTTTGATGGCAAGCCTCTGAACGAAATTTCTGTAAAGTCTCCGGTGCTACATTTATCCGACAGTGACTGGAATAATCTTGTTACACATTGGTCTCGGCTGCAGCGTAAGGTACTGTCTATGATATCACATCACAATTTGAACTACATTTCTGCATTTGCCTTAATGTCTCACTTGTACGAAAACTATTAGCAGAAGAACATTCGTTCTCAAGGGACCACAGAATCTCGCAACTATACTGCACACTACATTGCTCTTGTGAGTATCTCTTGCCCTGTATGACCATACTTACTTTCATAGCTGTTTGATTATGTAGCATCACTACACATGTTAGCCTTGTAATCGTCCATTTGGTGGACATTATAAGATCCGTATGGACTCTTACATAAGTTTAGAATCAACCCAATGCTTTTGAAGAGGTTTAGCTCTACAGTCCTCTTGTAAGGACTGAACATGGTCTATCACTGTACTTACATTAACAGCTACTCCCTCCGTCCCATAATATAAGAACGTTTTGTACAGTACACCAGTGTTCAAAACACTCTTGTATTATGGGAAGAGGGATTGGTTCATTTTGTAGCATTCTGCATCTTATCTCCCTCGCCCACCATTTACTAAAAAAGATCAGATCTATATTTAACTTACCAACAAGTAGAATACACAGATAATGCCAGTGCAGAAGTGTAGCCCATTGCTCTTGTCAATACATTTTGTCCTGTAATGCTTGTACTTCCAGGGATTGGTAGTTGATTATGTAGCATCAATCTGCATCTTATCTTCATTGTCCTCTATCCCTTCCAGTATTATCATATCTATAATTACTCTCTACAAAATGTAGAGTACAGGCAATGCTTATGAAGAAGATTTTGTGCTGAAATTCTTGAGTTATCCTTCCCTTGCCATGGAGAAGGGCATTATAAAGCCGGTGTTAACTGTTAATGTAAGTCAGTCCTTCTAAAGCCTTTATCCTCAACTGCTGTTTAATTTTCTCATACTCCCTATCGTTTACTATTGTTTAGTTTGCTGTTTCTACCAAAATGCATGTTCGTAAGAACCTTAAGTTCTAAGTTTTACTTGTAAAACCAAATTCATTATTCATACCATGCACACTACTTAATACTCCCTATATGTATGCTTGTTTTTGTGGATCTATAATCCAGTGTGTGGTGAAGCAGCCCACGTTTGCACCTTGTCATCTCCTGTTTTATCTTACTGATGTGGCTGATGATATGAACAACATGTCATGCACATTATCCAAAATAGATACAATGATTTTCTTTGCCCTTCATCTATGCTTGTTATGTTGACATGGTAATCCAGTAGTGTGGTGAAGCTCCCCACATTATGAACAATGCCAAATTATGCTATTGATATTTTGAACATACTCTTTATTTTCTAATTTGAAATTGGATAGAATTGACAGAACAGTTATCATCTTTGTTTATACACGTGCAAAACTTGTCATCTCTCTGCTTTGTTTCAGGGTGATATGTCTGATGGCACACACAAGTCTGCTGAAGGCTGTGAGACAAACCCAACATATACTGCAGCAAAGAAGGCAAAACATCTTGAAGATAGCGAGACAACCCCAAAGTCTTGTCTTGATGCAGTGTTCAAGTTACTTGAGACTAACAGTCAGACAAGCTCATAGAATTCGTTGTCTGAATCAGTTCGACTTCTTCAGTCCCAAGTTCTAGCGAAAAGGCATTCTACAACTCAACTTCGACTTGAAGTCCTATCTCTAAGAAAGATTGCGGAGAACACCAATGAGAACCTCATCGCTAAACAGCTACACCTGGAAGCTATGACCGACATGCTAGGCCGGTCTCACAGCCTTGCTCAGCATCTTGCCCAGCAGTTCCCCCGCAAGGCTAACCTTTCTTGAACTGTCTTGGAAGTGGTCTCAGTTCAGTATTATTTTATTACGCTGCAATGGTGCCCAATTTTTGTAATCTGCTTCTTCGTTGCGCTTTATGATCACTGGTGGCGAACTTTGATGCCCAGTGGATGTAATATACCTTAAATCCTTTATTGTGTAGTGTAGGTTTATTCTTAGTTACTATGCCGTAATTTCTTTATTGTATAGAGTAGGTTTGTTCTTAATTCCTACTAGTTACACAGCAGCCCAAAATGAACCCCGGCCCATGATTGTGCGAATCAAATCACGGGCTTTTAACAGGCCAAAATTGTCTGGGTCCTTGTTTGGCCCAATCACATATCGGCTGCGAGCAGGCCGGATGCAAACCGGGCCGTAGTTAGGCCCAACTATATGACGGGCTTTTAACAGGCCAAAATTAATATAGGGCCGAAATGTTAAATGGGGCCTTAATAGGCCAAAACTAATATCAGGCCGAATTACTAAGTGGGCCTTTAGCAAGTGGGCCCAAAAGCATAGTGTCCAGTTGACGGGCCGAATCTGATATGGGCCATAATTGAGCCCAAATCCTCTTAAAGGGCCGGACCTGATCTGGGCCGTAATTTGGCCCAGAACGTGGTAGGCTTTTAATGGGCCGGATCTCATACGGGCCACTATTAGGCCCGGAGCATGGCTGGCCATTAATGGACCAGATCAAATATGGGCTGGCATTTGGCCCAAAACATGGTAGCTAGTTAATGGGCCGGCCTACTAGGGTCCTCAAAATCTTGTGGGCCTACAGCTGGGCCGGCCCATTAATGTCGGTGAAATCTCGTGGGCCTTTAGCTGGGCCAGCCCATTATGACCCGCAAGAATCTTGCGGGCCTTTACCTGGGCCGGCCCATTATGGCACACAAAAATCTTGTGGGCCTTTACCTGGGCCGGCCCATTATGGCCTACAAAATCTTGTGGGCCTTTAGCGGGGCCAGCCCATTATGGTTCACAAAATCTCGTGGGCCTTTAGCTGGGCCAGCCCATTATGGTCCGCAAAATCTTGTGGGCCTTTAGTTGGGCCGGCCCATTTAAACTTGTTGGGCCGTGCCACGTGTCGACATATCATAGGCGCCTTCTGTCCAGTGAGTGGATGACATCTGTCCCGATGATGAGCCGACACGTGTTTCCTCTAGCCAATGATGATTTTACACGTGGAAAATCCCCATTGGTCGGGGCTGTTAACGGGTTATCGGATCCGAAACCCGACCCGGTAGCTTAACGGGGTTCCGTTACGGTGGATGCCACGTGTCGGTCACCCTTGACGAAAGCACTTCTGTGACGCGCGATTTATCATCATGGAAGTGGACACTTCCGTGATGATAATTTTGGTAATGTCATGGAACACTTCTACGACAGCACAGGTATGACTATCTTGATTCTGTCATAAATTTGTCATGGATGTACATGCATGACAAAAAAAGCGACCTATTGTGACAAACACGTATCATCACGGAAGTGTATTTTTTGTAGTGCAACTTAGCTCCAAAACCTAAGCTTGGGGGAGTACGTATTTCCCACCGACATTACATGCATGTTCACACACTCATTGCTAAATGTCGGTGCTCATACTTTTTCATTGTATCATCCATGCTAGTTTATTTTCCTTTTTATGCTTTCTTCTTGTGTGTTTAATAAACCTTAAGAAAAACAAAAAAAATTAGTTGTAGCTTTTAATTAGTTTACTTTCCATGCTTGTAGTAGTAATTAAAAAGAAAACCCAAAAAGATTTCCTGTTCTTCTTTTGCTTGTTGGGAGCTTTCCCGTGTAAATAGTTTTATTTCTTTTCTTTTCGTTGGGGGTCGATAGGAGGAGACCATGATTAAATTGTTGAAGTGGCTCTTATATGCATAATTGTTGATCTGACAAAAGAGCCCATATTGCCTTGTCTCCTCCTGTTTATTGAATGCTTGCAGATTCTAGCTTAGTCCAATGCACGCGCACTATTATTATTATTCACATCGTTCGGTCGTGCAAGTGAAAGGCAATTATGACGATATATGATGAACTTATTTAGATGAGAAAAGCTTGTATGAACTCGACCTCTCTTGTTTTTCTAAATATGATTAGTTCATCATTCCTGATTCAGCCTATTATGAATAAACATGTTTGCAATAACAACTAGAGATCATAGTTTCTTGTGCCATGCTTGATTAGCTAGGAGCTTATAATGGTTTACCTTGCGTGCCAACATGCTATTAAAATGGTTGTGATGTGGTATGATAGGGTGGGATCCTCCTCTGAATGATTTAAGTGACTTGACTTGGCGCATGTTCACGCATGTAGTTGAAACAAAATCAACATAGCCTTCACGATATTTATGTTCATGGTGGATTATATCCTACTCATGCTTGCATTCGGTGTTGATTAATTTTAATGCATTCTCATGACTATTGTCGCTCCCTAGCTGGTCGCTTCCTAGTCTTTTGCTAGCCTTCACCTGTACTAAGCGGGAATACTGCTTGTGCATCCAACTCCATAAACCCCAAAGTTATTCCATATGAGTCCACCATACCTACCTATATACGGTATCTACCTGCCGTTCCAAGTAAATTTGTATGTGCCAAACTCGAAACCTTCAAATAAATATCCTGCTTTGTATGCTCGAATAGCTCATGTATCAACTAGGGCTGTCTGTATCTTCCATGTTAGGCGGGTTATTCTCAAGAGGAGTGGACTCCGCTCCTCACTCACAAGAAAGTGGCTGGTCACCGGGATGCCCAGTCCCATGCTTTATGCAAATCAAATCAAAATAATTACAAACAAAACTCCCCTTGGGAATCTTGTCAGTTGGAGGCACTCATTGTTTCGAGAAAGCCATGGATTGATGCTTGTTGGTGGAGGGGGAGTATAAACTTTACCATTCTGTTTGGGAACCTCCTATAATGTGTGTAGCATGGAAGATATTGCCATCTCTTGGTTGTTATGTTGACAATGAAAGTATATCGCTCAAAAAATTATTCATCTCTATTTTAAAACCAAGCTCTAGCACCTCTACAAATCCCTGCTTCCCTCTGCGAAGGGCCTATCTATTTACTTTTATACTGAGTCATCATCCTCTTATTAAAAAGCACCAGTTGGAGAGCACCGCTGTCATTTGCATTCATTACTATTAGTTTACATTGAGTATGACTTGACTGGATCTCTTTTACCATGAATTACAATGTCTAGTCAGTCCTTGATCTTTAAAGGTGCCCTGCATTTATGTTTTGCAGTCTCGGAAAGGGCTAGCGAGATACCATCTTGTTATATCATATTATGATTGTTTTGAGAAAGTGTTGTCATCTGAGATTCATTATTATTGCTCGCTAGTTGATTATGCCATTGATACGAGTAAACTTGAGACCTAAGCATTATTGTGTATGTGGTTAGTCATAATCTTTGCTGAAAACTTGAATGCTGGCTTTACATATTTACAACAACAAGAGCAAACAGAGTTTGTAAAAGTTTTGCTTTATCACTTTCAGTTTATCAACTGAATTTCTTGAGGACAAGCAAAGGTTTAAGCTTGGGGGAGTTGATACGTCTCCGCCATATCTACTTTTCCGAACACTTTTGCCCTTGTTTTGAACTCTAACTTGCATGATTTGAATGGAACTAACCCGGACTGATGATGTTTTCAGCAGAATTGCCATGGTGTTATTTATGTGTAGAAACAAAAGTTCTCGGAATGACCTGAAACTTTACGGAACGTCTTTTTGAAAATAATAAAAAATCCTTGCAAAAGATGAAGACCAGGGGGCCCACCACCTGTCCACGAGGGTGGGGGCGCGCCTGCCCCCCTAGGGCGCGCCCCCATACCTCGTGGGCCCCCTGGAGTTCCTCCGACCTCAACTCCAACTCTATATATTTGGTTTCGGGGAGAAAAAAATCAAAGAGAAGAAATCATCGCGTTTTACGATATGGAGCCGCCGCCAAGCCCTAAAACCTCTCGGGAGGGCTGATTTGGAGTCCGTTCAGGGCTACGGAGAGGGGAATCCGTCACCATCGTCATCATCAACCATCCTCCATCACCAATTTCATGATGTTCACCACCGTGCGTGAGTAATTCCATCGTAGGCTTGCTGGACGGTGATGGGTTGGATGAGATCTATCATGTAATCGAGTTAGTTTTGTTAGGGTTTGATCCCTAGTATCCACTATGTTCTAAGATAGATGTTGCTATGACTTTGCTATGCTTAATGCTTGTCACTAGGGCCCGAGTGCCATGATTTCAGATCTGAACCAATTATGTTTTCATCAATATATGAGAGTTCTTGATCCTATCTTGCAAGTCTATAGTCACCTAGCTATTATGTGTTATGATCCGTTAACCCCGAAGTGACAATAATCGGGATACTTACCGGTGATGACCGTAGTTTGAGGAGTTCATGTGTTCACTATGTGCTAATGCTTTGTTCTGGTACTCTATTAAAAGGAGGCCTTAAAATCCCTTAGTTTCTGTTAGGACCCTGCTGCCACGGGAGGGTAGGACAAAAGATGTCATGCAAGTTCTTTTCCATAAGCACGTATGACTATATTCGGAATACATGCCTACATTACATTGATGAATTGGAGCTAGTTCTGTGTCACCCTATGTTATGATTGTTACATGATGAACCGCATCCGGCATAATTCTCCATCACCGATCCATTGCCTACGAGCTTTCCATATATTGTTCTTCGCTTATTTACTTTTGCGTTGCTATTGCTATCATCACTACAAAATACCAAAAACATTACTTTTGCTATCATTACCTTTTGCTACCATTACCACTACTATCATATTACTTTCCTACTAAATACTTTGCTGCAGATACTAAGTTTCCAGGTGTGGTTGAATTGACAACTCAGCTGCTAATACTTGAGAATATTCTTTGGCTCCCCTTGTGTCGAATCAATAAATTTGGGTTGAATACTCTATCCTCGAAAACTGTTGCGATCCCCTATACTTGTGGGTTATCAGTATGTGGTACGGTAAGTAAACCGACTCCAAAACAGTTCTAATGGCAATTTTTCTTTGTTTTGGAATATTTAGAAAAATAGAAAAATAAGAAGCAGTCCGGGAAGGACACTGATACGTCTCCAACGAATCTATAATTTTTGATTGCTCCATGCTATATTATCTGCTGTTTTGAGCAATATTGGGCTTTATTATTCACTTTTATATTGTTTTATGCCTATTTCAGTGTTCGAAGAAAAGGAATATCAAACGGAGTCGAAACGGAATGAAATCAACTGGAGAAGTTATTTTTAGAAAGAAACCTACCGGATAGACTTGGACCCTACGTCAGAAGATGAAGGAGGTGCTCACAAGGGTAGGGGCGCGCCCCCTGCCTCGTGGCCCCCCTTCGGTCCACCGACGTACTCCTTTCACCCATATATACCTACGTATCCTAAAACTTCCAAAATGGAGATTAGATCGGGAGTTCCGCCGCCGCAAGCCTCTGTAGCCACCAAAAGTCAATCGGGACCCTGTTCAGGCACCCTGCCGGAGGGGGGATCCCTCACCGGTGGCCATCTTCATCATCTCGGCGCTCTCCATGACGAGGAGGGAGTAGTTCACCCTCGGGGCTGAGGGTATGTACCAGTAGCTATGTGTTTGATCTCTCTCTCTCTCTCTCTCTCTCGTGTTCTTGATTTGGCACGCTCTTGATGTATCGCGAGCTTTGCTATTATAGTTGGATCTTATGTTGCTTCTCCCCCTCTACTCTCTTGTAATGAATTGAGTTTTCCCTTTGGAGTTATCTTATGGATTCAGTCTTTAAAGATTTGAGAACACTTGATGTATGTCTTGCCGTGCGTATCTGTGGTGACAATGTGATATCACGTGATTCACTTGATGTATGTTTTGGTGATCAACTTGCAGGTTCCGCCCATGAACCTATGCATAGGGGTTGGCACACGTTTTCGTCGTGATTCTCCGGTAGGAACTTTGGGGCACTCTTTGAGGTCCTTTGTGTTGGTTAAATAGATGAATATGAGATTGTGTGATGCATATCGTATAATCATACCCACGGATACTTGAGTTGACATTGGAGTATCTAGGTGACATTAGGGTTTTGGTTGATTTGTGTCTTAAGGTGTTATTCTAGTACGAACTCTAGGGCTGTTTGTGACACTTATATGAATAGCCCAACGGATTGATTGGAAAGAATAACTTTGAGGTGGTTTCGTACCCTACCATAATCTCTTCGTTCATTCTCCGCTATTAGTGACTTTGGAGTGACTCTTTGTTGCATGTTGAGGGACAGTTATGTGATCCAATTATGTTAGTATTGTTGAGGGAACTTACACTAGTGAATGTATGAACCCTAGGCCCTATTTCCTATCATTGCAATACCGTTTACGCTCACTTTTATCACTTGCTATCTTGCTGTTTTTATAATTTCAGATTACAAATACCTTTATCTACTATCCATATTGCACTTGTATCACCATCTCTTCGCCGAACTAGTGCACCTATACAATTTACCATTGTATTGGGTGTGTTGGGGACACAAGAGACTCTTTGTTATTTGGTTGCAGGGTTGCTTGAGAGAGACCATCTTCATCCTACACCTCCTACGGATTGATAAACCTTAGGTCATCCACTTGAGGGAAATTTGCTACTGTCCTACAAACCTCTGCACTTGGAGGCCCAACAACGTCTACAAGAAGAAGGTTGTGTAGTAGACATCAGACACGAGGGCTCCACGAGGGTGGAGGACGCGCCCTACCCCCCTGGGCGCGCCCCCTGCCTCGTGGACACCTCGTGCGCTCTCCGGACTCCGTTTTCTTGCTCAGTACGTATTTTGGTCGGTGAAAATTCATTATATAATCTCCCGGAAGTTTTGACTCCTGTATCACGCAATTGTCCTCTGTTCTTGTTTCGAGTTGTTTTTCTGACAGATCTAGATCATCATGATGTCTCCAAGTGCCCCCAAGGACAAGTTTTTCGAGAAGTTCATCAACCCCTACCTCGCGGAAGTGCTGCAACACCCTCAAACCATTGAGATGCATGAGGGGGTGCTGCACATCCGCGATGTTGAGGGACCAAGGAGGACCGGAAGCGTGGAGACAAGGCTCGAGGCAATGGAGCAACAAGTTTTCAAGTGCTAGGAGATGGTGGAGTGTGGACTTGACTCCAATCACATTGTGATCACGGAGTTCACCAACAACCACAAGCTAGACGCCAAGGACATTGGGGAGGCCATCTTCAAGCTTCACGAGAAAATCGAGCACCTCCAAGCCCAGATCTATGACCTGCAAAACCAAAACTGTGAGTATGAATATAGATTCCAGAGGATGAGTTTGGCTGCAGATTTGAGGATCCCGGAGACTCGTTCATACTTCTATGATGGTGAGCCTATTTCTTGGAAGATGGACGACAAGCCCACTTCATCAACAACCCCGTCACCACTGTCGGTGTCAAAACCGGCGGATCTCGGGTAGGGGGTCCCGAACTTTGCGTCTAAGGCGGATGGTAACAGGAGGCGGGGACACAAAGTTTACCCAGGTTCGGGCCCTCTCGGTGGAGGTAATACCCTACTTCCTGCTTGATTAATCTTGATGATATGATTATTACAAGAGTTGATCTACCACGAGATCGTAGAGGCTAAACCCTAGAAGCTAGCCTATGATTATGATTGTTCTTGTCCTACAGACTAAACCCTCTGGTTTATATAGACACCGGAGGGGGCTAGGGTTACACAGAGTCGGTTACAAGGGAGGAGATCTACGTATCCGAATTGCCAAGCTTGCCTTCCACGCAAAGGAGAGTCCCACCCGTACACGGGACGAAGTCTTCAATCTTGTATCTTCATAATCCAACAGTCCAGCCGAAGGATACAGTCCGGCTGTCCGAGGACCCCCTAATCCAGGACTCCCTCAGCAGCCACTGAACCAGGCTTCAATGACGATGAGTCCGGCGCGCAGATTGTCTTCGGCATTGCAAGGCGGTTTCTTCCTCCGAATACTCCATAGAAGATTTTGAACACAAGGATGGTGTCCGGCTCTGCAAAACAAATTCCACATACCACCGTAGAGAGTATAATATTTCCACAAATCTAATCTGCTGACAACTTTTCATAACGTGACATCATGCCATGGCCCGGTCATTATTCGAACCGTTTTTCTCAACCAGCTACTGCACATATTGCGAGGCGGTTTTCTTGGCACGTGTTGTCAAAGCAGAGATCGCGTCTGTCGGTGTCAAAAACGGCGGATCTCGGGTAGGGGGTCCCGAACTGTGCATCTAGGCCGGATGGTAACAGGAGGCAGGGAACATGATGTTTTACCCAGGTTCGGGCCCTCTTGATGGAGGTAAAACCCTACGTCCTGCTTGATTAATATTGATGATATGGGTAGTACAAGAGTAGATCTACCACGAGATCAAGGAGGCTAAACCCTAGAAGCTAGCCTATGGTATGATTGTTGTATATATCGTATCTCTATCGACTAGCCTGGCCTCGGTTTATATAATGCACCGGAGGCCTAGGATAACAAGAGTCCTAGCCAAATACGCCGGTGGGGAGAAGTCCTTGTCTTTATCGCCAAGTCTTGTGGAATCTTCCTTGTATGCGGTAGCCGTCCGAACTGGCCCATGAATATACGGCCACGGGGGTCCTCGGCCCAATCTAATAGATCGGGAGACGACGTGGTGAGTACCCCCTAGTCCAGGACACCGTCAGTAGCCCCCTGAACCGGTCTTCAATTTAGGGATGCTCCTCGATTCTTCCGAACTGTTCTTCATCTTCGGTCGTCGGTCTTGAAAACTGGTTCAACAAATCTTCTTTATCTTCGATCTTGAGGATCGCCGAAATGCATTCGGCGAGTTTACACGTCGGGTATCCGAGGAGCCCCTTTAAGTTTCCGGCCTTTATCAATGCCTTGTTTATTTTTATGCCACACCTCGGGTTTGAAGTTGTTCCCGGGAGGCAGGGTCCTCTTGCGTCCGAGCTCCAACGCCGGACTGCATTCGAGGTATCTTTTGCAGCCGAGCACCAATGTCGGACCGCTTCCCAGCTCTAGCGCCATAATGTATCCGAGCTCCAATGCCGGACTATGTATCCGAGCTCCAACGCCGGACTGTATATCCGAGCTCCAACGCCGGACTGTGTCCAGGCTCCAATGCCGGACTATATCCGAGGTGTCATATCACCTTGGTTCAAAAAAGTTGAAGGAGTTTAGCCGAGCTTAATGCCGGAAATGCCCTCTATGGAGCCAGCCACTAGCGCCCGAGCTTTATGCCGGACTGCTTCCGAGGTGGTGCACCACCCCGACTATGGGCCAATTTTTTGTCAATATTTTTTGTTGGTGCAATTTATTCTCTGTCGAGATATATAGCCAGTAGCCCTCAAGGTGTGTATCGGTCTAAAACCCGAGATGCACCTGAAGGATGACGTAAGACCGCTGATCCTAGTAGCCACTGAGACTCTGGTTGATTTGCAAAATCGGCTTGAGGATCAAGTCCAAGCTCGGCAGAATACTTCGGGACACTAAAAGCGGCGTGCTCAGTCCTCGAGACTCAGGTTATGTGTAATGACTCTATGTATCCAAGTACTTTACGTCATTAATGCTCGGATCCGCATTGTACAAAACTTTGTTGACCGACCATCGGCTTCCACCTCCTTGGGCAGTAGCCGAGGAGTGTTTGTCCTACTTTATAAAGCCTTTATGAGGGCAAAGATTTACGACAAACAAGGCAATCTGGCCACACGGTTTTATAAACAAAGGTACGCAGAGAGATATGTTATATTACTGTTTAACAGAAGAAATGTATTCCAAAGAAAATAGTCCCGCTATCGGTTCCTTTCTTTGGGTTGTCATGCTAAGCATGATCATGAAACATCAGCTCGAATGTAAGAGCAAAATATCAAGGATTTAGTTTGGGAGGCCAGTTAATAGCCCCCGGTAGTGTTCGGCGACAGTCGAGGTCAAGCCGTAAACACTTCGGCCAATGTTATGAATGGCCCGTCATAGTCATCGGATCGCTGACTAGTTTACGCTTATTGTGACAGTCAGTTTTCGGCTTT
Organism: Triticum dicoccoides; assembly: GCF_002162155.2. Lineage (NCBI taxonomy): Eukaryota > Viridiplantae > Streptophyta > Magnoliopsida > Poales > Poaceae > Triticum > Triticum dicoccoides. The sequence goes on from NC_041388.1 coordinate 282,069,223, forward strand.
CTCCACTAAGGTGCTTAACCATGTGAGCTGGAAGCACAATCGCAGTGGTTCTCCCTTTGCACGCCTAGCCGAACAAAACGGAACGTAGGAAGCAAGTGCAGGAGCCGGGCAACCCAACTATTGACCGAAGACACAATTCGAAACCGATGCATATATAGCAATATCTGAGAATGTTTTTGCCGAATCCCTAAAGGTGTCCGACGTTGCACTGCGAGACTAATGCTGGAAAAGCACAAATAGTTTAAAAGTGCCAAAAAGCTTGGAAAACCAAGAAACGTCAGTAAAAACATGACGTCCGAACAAGATCAAGTGTTCGGTGCCAATCCGAAAATTGGTCTTAGAAAAAAGAAGTGCTTCTGTCGTCCTTTAACATGACACATCCTATCTCAAGACTTCGAGCGGGTCAGCCTACGGCTTCAACCTCCTATCCCGAGGGCGGAGTACTTCTCATTAGGCCAGTTGAGCAAACTAAACTCTAGCGGCTTTGAGAGAGAAATTAGGCTCCCCGGCTAGTGACCACACACTTGCGTCGAAAAAAGGAGTGATAAATAATAATAATAGAACTTTGCAACGACTGAGAAGAAGAACACTTATTATAAAACGGTTCAAATAAACTTAAGATCCCCCAAGTGACTTGGGTAGAAGAATGATTGCATGTACCGAAGTACTTATATCATATCTATGTTCAACCGAACTTTAAACGCGTCTTAACCGACCGTCGACTTCTCCCTCTTCAGTTAAGGACCGAAAAGTGTTATGTACTCCATCGGTCGAGAATATCAATGGTGTTTCCAATAACCAGGCAATCAGGCCATAAGGCTGTAACAGACAAAGCGCGCTCAGGGAACTTATGCTATATTACCGCGAAGAGTAAGAAGCATCTTCGAAGAAAACCCTAGAAGCTAGCCTATGGTATGATTGTTGTATATATCGTATCTCTATCGACTAGCCTGGCCTCGGTTTATATAATGCACCGGAGGCCTAGGATAACAAGAGTCCTAGCCGAATACGATGGTGGGAAGAAGTCCTTGTCTCGATCGCCAAGTCTTGTGGAATCTTCCTTGTATGCGGTAGCCGTCCGAACTGGCCCATGAATATACGGCCACGGGGGTCCTCGGCCCAATCTAATAGATCGGGAGACGACGTGGTGAGTACCCCCTAGTCCAGGACATCGTCAGCGTCCCCTTATCACGGGATTCTCATCAATACGGGTGTGGGTAACCCAACCGCGCCATCAATCACGGCGCTTGGGGAATAAGTGAGTTTACCAGGTAGGTGGGGAGGCACATAGTTTCTTCCGCCGTTATAAAGGGACAAGGGCTCCTCCTTTTCACCCACGCCTTCTTCTTCCCTGCCCATCCATTCTCATGCACTCGAGCTCCAGCACCCAAGTTCGCATTTCCTCCGCAAAACCACTCCAAACATGTTTGGAGCGGGAGGCAAGTGGATGGTCTCCTCTATTACGGAGGAGAACATTACGAAGCTCCGGGAAGCCGGATACCTGGCCGCAGATATCGTGCACCGGATACCAGACGCGGGGCAGATCGTCCCTACCCCCGAACCCTACGAAAGGGTTGTATTCCTTACCCATTTCCTCTGCGGGCTGGGATTTCCCCTCCACCCATTTGTTCGCGGGCTCATGTTCTACTACGGGCTGGACTTCCACGATCTGGCCCCCAATTTCATCCTCAACATCTCGGCGTTTATCATCGTGTGCGAGGCCTTCCTCCGCATCAAGCCCCACATCGGCCTGTGGCTGAAGACCTTCAACGTTAAACCGAAGGTGGTGGTCAGCCAGCAAGAGGAGTGCGGAGGCGCCATGGTGGGAAAAATGCCCAACGTCACCTGGCTCGAAGGCTTCTATGTGGAGACAGTGAAGGGGTGGCAATCGGGGTGGTTCTACATCACCGAGCCGCGTGACACCAACTGGGTGGCTGCCCCCGAATTTCGATCCGGCATCCCCACGCGGCTCACCTCCTGAAAAGAGAAGTGTCTATCCTGGGGTTCATCGGTGGAGCTGACCGGACTCCAGAACTGTGTTAAAAAGATGATAAGCAGGAAAATCAAGCTTGTCAATATGGTCCAGGTCATGCTCTTCGGCCGGATCCTCCAGTGTCAAAGACGGGCATTCAATATGTGGAGTTTGACCCGGCTAAGCACGAGACGCTGCGAGAGCTCTTCGACACGACACACCAGGACATCTGGAGGGTGCTGTTCAAGTCCGCCGAGGTACCTTCTCCCCTTACTGAGGATCGCGGACTCAACGCAAAGCGCCCTGCCAATCCGGTAAGCTCCTTATATCTCATAAGATGTTTCTTTCCCCAGTATAATCATGTGGGGGATCTAAGCCTCCACGCCATTTAACAGGAATGGGTCGCGACAGCGGAGCGGATCGATTGTCTGGCCCCATTGCCCGAGGATCCAGCAAGGGCTCTCTTAACGGAGATGTTGGTTCCGGCGCCCTATGAGGCGCCAGAGAAGAAGGCCAAGAAGAAGGCCATGGGGACCAGGAAAGGTCTCCGGCGCAAGGTCGTATCGTACCGAGGCGCCCTCCTCCCACGAAAACGAGGAGGAGGAAGAGGAAAGTTCCCCCCCCCCAGCCAGGGGAGACAAGAAAAGGAAGGCCGCCCCGTCAGGGGAAGCTGAAGGGTCCAAGAAGGGAAGGACTCTCCTTCCGGACTGCTCCACGGCGGCCGCTTTTAGCGACGAGGAGTGGTTACCCAGGGACAAGCCCCTAGCGAAGTCGTAAGTATCCGGATACCATAATAGTTGTTGGTATGTTTTATTTTATTACTTCTTATCATGTCGAACATGATCATGCAGCCCATCCAAAGCCCGTATCGACGTATCCTCTTCGGATGAGTCTTTGGGCCAATCGGAGATTAACAGCGATTCACTCCCGACCGCCTCCTCCCCCGCCCTACGGATGACGTTGAGGTGTTGTCTCAAAGGGTACTGGACCAAGGGGAGACAGTTCCGGAAGCGCCCCAAGGCGACATTCCGGACGCTGGGCGCATGAGGGGCAAGACTCCCATGGGCTCTAATGTCAGGGGCAGCAAGTCTAAGGGGGAAAAGTCGTCTGTACCGATGGCCTCTGTCCATCTAGGGGCATCGGACAATTTGCTGGAAGTGCTTTGCGGCGCTTCCATTGACAAAGAGCACCGCACTATCATGAGTGCGGTGGTTAAGAAGGTTCAGTCCGCCAAAAGCGGACTACTGAAGCCTATGCCGGCCTCCTAACAGGCTTTGAGGTAAGTAATCAAATTATGAGAAAATGTTACAGCATAGACAGTAGCCCCTGATGCTCTGTTTGGTGTTCGGAAGAAAGGCCGGACAGAGGATCAAATAATAATGACAGGAGTCTAATCAGAATATGTCTATGTGAATAAGCAGGCTTCACTGCTGGCCGCTGCCACTCACACGGTAGAGGTCTCTGCACTGAAGCAGGACCTTGAGCGGTCCGAGGAAGAGCTCGGCCTTACCAAGAGGCAGCTCAAAGAGAACAAAGGTAAGTGATACCTCGTCTATTTATTGATAAAAAAGGAAAGTGGTTGTTAGATCACAGGATCGTCATGAATTTTGCTAGAAGCCATGACCGAAGTGGCGACCCTGAAGAAGGCGTTGTCCGAGGCCGAAGGCAAAGCGGCCAAGGAGCGCACCAAGCGCGAGAAGAAAGAGGCTCGAGTCAGCGAGGTTCAGCAAGAGCTCCAAGAGTTTGTCAAGAAGTACGAGTCCTTGGAGCGTGACTCTAGGACGCAAGGGTCCGAGCTTGCGAAGGCCCTCGAGAACGCACAAAATGCCAAGGCCGAAGCCCAAAAGGCCCTCCAGGAAATTGAGGCGGTCAGGAAGATAGCGGTGGGTAAGGCATTCATTATGCAAAGCAAGCATGTGAAGGAAACTTTCCTTTTACTTACCCGCATTCGGAGCTCTCCAGGAGCGTTCGCAGATCTACGCAGCAGTGTGTCGGATGCCGCGGAGTTCTACCGGGCCGAGGAAGGGAGCTCGACAGAGAGGTTGTTCGGGTCTCAGTATACTGGGACCAAACATCCGATGCCCTTGAGCGACCAGTTGAAGCAACTGGTCGAGCTTCACAAGGCAGCCGAACTGGCCATGAAGGACCTCATAGTCCGGATATGGCCTGGCGAGCCCCTACCTGGCAGCTATTTCGGCCTGGTAAGGCGGCTTGTTAACGCCTGCCCATGGTTTGAAGTCATAAAGAGGTCCGTCTGCATTGAGGGTGCGCGTAGGGCTTTTGCCCGGGCAAAAGTGCACTGGGCAAAGATGGACGCCGAAAAGCTGGTGAAGGAGGGGCCGCCGGAGGGCAAGGAGCATCGCCACCCCGAAAAGTATTATGACAGTGTACTGAAGGGTGCTCGCCTTGTGGCAGAGGAATGTGCTAAGGATGTAATATTTGAATGAATGTACTCATGTGATCCTGTAATGTGAAACGAGTTCATGTGCGCTATGTAACACTTGTTGATTTAAAATATTACCTTCTGTGCGGCCGTTTATAAAATTTGATAGTTGGCCAGTCGTCGGCTTCTGCCCCCATGTAACTAGTACTGAGGTGTTCGGGACAAACCTGAGCACTCTTTTTGATCCCAGTTTTGGGTCCTTCGAAGGAGGTGTTCAGCACAACGAACTAGGCAATCGGACTATAGAGCTTTATCACTCTCACTTAGCCATAGAAGTCTACAATTTTAAATTTTGGCGAAGCCCCTAGTATTCGGAAGGCCGAACTTGGGGCGCTATGTATGCCTAAATCGGACAAGGCCAATGTCGGTGTCAAAACCGGCGGATCTCGGGTAGGGGGTACCGAACTGTGCATCTAAGGCGGATGGTAACAGGAGGCAGGGGACACGATGTTTTACCCAGGTTCGGGCCCTCTTGATGGAGGTAAAACCCTACGTCCTGCTTGACTTATTCTTGATGATATGGGTATTACAAGAGTTGATCTACCACGAGATCGGAGAGGCTAAACCCTAGAAGCTAGCCTATGGTATGATTGTCTGTTGTCCTACGGACTAAAACCCTCTGGTTTGTATAGACACCGGAAAGGGCTAGGGTTACACAAGGTCGGTTACAAAGGAGGAGATATACATATCTGTATTGCCTAGCTTGCCTTCCACGCCAAGTAGAGTCCCATCCGGACACGAGACGAAGTCTTCAATCTTGTATCTTCACAGTCTAACAGTCCAGCCAAAGGATATAGTCCGGCTGTCCGGAGATCCCCTAATCCAGGACTCCCTCGGTAGCCCTTGAACCAGGCTTCAATGACGATGAGTCTGGCGCACAGTATTGTCTTCGGCATTGCAAGGCGGGTTCCTCCTCCGAATACACCACAGAAAAATTTGAATACAAGGATAGTGTCCAACCCTGCAAAATAAGTTCCACATTCCACCGTAGAGAGAATAATATTTCCACAAATCTAATCTGCTGACTTGTTTCAGCAACATGACGTTATGCCATGGCCCGGTGATTATTCGAACCGTTTCCTTTAACTAGCCCCGCACATAACACGAGGCAGTTTTTTGACACGTCTTATCAAGGCAGAGATCGTGTCCCCTAATTACGGGGTTCTCATCAATACGGGCGTGGGTAACCCAACCGCGCCATCGATTACGGCGCTTGGGGGATAAGCGAGTTTTACCAGGCTAGTGGGGGCGCATAGTTTCGGCCGCCCATATAAAGGGATAAGGTTTAACCTTTCTCTACCCACGCCTTCTTCCTCCTTGCTCATTCGTTCTTGCGCACTCGAGCTCCAACGCCCAAGCCCACATCTTTCCCCTCAATCTTCTCCAAACATGTCCAGAGCAGGGGGCAAATGGATGGCTTCCTCCATTATGGAGGGGCACATAAAAAAGTTGTGTGGCGTCGGATACTTAGCCGCGAATATCGCGCATCGGCTGCCCGCTGCAGAGTAGATCGTCCCTACCCCGGAACCTCGTGAGAGGGTAGTTTTCCACCACCACTTCCTCCGCGGACTGGGGTTTCCCCTTCATCCATTCGTCCGTGGTCTCATGTTCTACTACGGGCTGGACTTTCACGATCTAGCCCCAAACTTCATCCTCAACATTTCGGCGTTCATCGTCGTCTATGAGGCTTTCCTCCGCATCCGGCCTCACTTCGGCCTGTGGCTGAAGACCTTCAATATCAAGCCGAAGATGGTGGGAGGCCAACAAGCGGAATGCGCCGGAGCCATGGTGGGCAAGATGCCCGATGTGGCTTGAAGACTCCTTCGTGGAGACCATAAAGGGGTAGCAATCGGCCTGGTTCTACATCACCGAGCCGCGCGACACCAACTGGGTGGTGGCCCCGAGTTTGAATCCGGATTCCCTACACGGCTCACTTCCTGGAAAGAGAAGGGCCTATCATGGGGTTCATCGGTGGAGCTGGACCGACTCCAGAAATGTATCCTGAACATGGTAAGCAAGAAACTCAAGCTTGTCAACATAGTCTAGGTCATGCTCATCCACCGGATCCTCCCGTGTCAACAACGGGATTTTACCTTGTGGGAATCCGACCCGACCCGGCTCCAAACTCTGAGCGAGCTCTTCGATTCGATGCACAAAGACGTCTGGAGGGTGCTGTTCAAGGCCGCCGAGGTCCCTCCCTCTCTTACAGAGGACCGCGGGCTAAGCGTGAAGCGCCGAGCGCATTCGGTGAGTTCTATACATCCGGTAGGATTTTTACTTCCCTTTGCTTAACCATGTGCGGGGTCTGAGTCTCCACGCCTTTGACAGGACTGGGTGGAGACGTCGGGCAGATTAACTGTCCAGCCCCTCTGCCCGAAGACACTGCGGACGCTCTCCTGACGGAGATGCTGACTCCGGCTCCTTACAAGGTGCCGGAGAAGACCAAGAAGGCCAAGGGAACCCGGAAGAGTTCCCGGCACCAGGTGATATCGGACTCATCGTCCGATAACTCCGCGACGCACTCCTCCCTCGAAGACGAGGAGGAGGATGAAGATGCTCCTCTTCCAGTTGGGGGAGACAAGAAAAGGAAGGCCACCCCAACTGGGGAGGCCGAAGGGTCCAAGAAGGGAATGACTCTCCTTCCGGACTACTCCACCACCGCCGCCGAAGGCGAACACGAGTGGCTGCTCAGGGCCAAGCCCCTGGCGAAGTCGTAAGTATTCGGATACTAGAGTAACTCATAGCATTCCTTTGTCGCACTGCTTCTCCTAATGCCGAATTGTGATTATGCAGACCACCCCGAGCCCGTATTGATGTATCTTCGTCGGACGGCTCCCTGGGCTCGTCGGATATGGATAGCTATCCACTTCCGACTGCCACCTCCCCTTGCCCTACGGACAACACCGAGGTGTTGTCTCAGGAGGCACTGGGTCGAGGGGGGACAATCCCGGAGGCGCCTCAAAGCGACATTCCGGACTCCGGGAGCAGGGGAGCAAAGCCCCCGAGGGCTCTCAGTTCGGCCCTCAGCCGAACACCGCACCGGAACCTCCAGTGGTTCCGGACTCGGGAAGGTGGCCTCCTTCCAAGAGGGGCAAGACGCCTGTGCCGGTGACCTCTGTCCATCCAGAGGCACCGGACAATCTGCTGGGAGCGCTTCGCAGCGCTTCCATCGATGAGGAGCACCGCACTATTATGAGTGCGGTGATCAAGAAGGTTCAGTCCGCCAAGAGCGGACTGACTGAAGCCTGTGCCAGCCTTCTAACAGGCTTTGTGGTAAGTTTTTGAAATATAGGAGAAATATTACCGCATAGACAGTAGCCCCTGATGCTCTGTTCGGTGTTCATAAAGAAAAGCCGAACAGAGGATCAAACAATATCGCAGGAGTCTAATATAAGTATGTCTATATGCGTATGTAGGCTTCGCTGCTGGCCTCTGCCGCACTGACTGCGGAGGTCGCCGCACTGAAGCATGACCTCAAAGGGTCCAAGGAAGAGCTCGGCCTTGCCAAGAGGCAGCTCGAGGAGAACAAAGGTAAGTAATACCTAGTCTATAGATGTGTATATATATAAAAAAGATGCGATTGCAAAATGACAGGACCATCATAAATTTGCCAAGGGCCGCTACCGAAGTGGCGACCATGAAACAAGCGCTATCCGAGGCCGAAAACAAAGCGGCCAAGGAGTGCACCGAGCGAGAAAAGCAAGAGGCGCGGGCGGGCGAGGTGCAGCAACAGCTCCAAGCTCTCGTGATGAAGCACGAGGCGTTGGAGCTTGACTCGAAGACGCGAGAGTCTGAGCTTGCCACGGCCCTTGAGAGCGCGAAAAATGCCAAGGCCGAAGCCCAAAAGGCCCTCCAGGAGATTGATGCGATGAAGAAGATAGGGGCGGGTAAGGCATTCTATATGCAAAGCAAGCATGTGAAAGTAAATTGATGAATTGATGAATTGTAGCTAGTTTTGTGTCACCCTATGTTATGAATGTTACATGATGAACCGCATGCAGCATAATTATCCATCACTGATCCGGTGCCTACAAGTTTTCCATATACTGGTTTACGTTTATTTACTTTCCCGCTGCTACTATTACAATCACTACAAAATACCAAAAATATTTACTTTTGCCTGCACTACTCTTTTGTTACCGTTACCACCACTATCATATTACTGTGCTACTAAACACTTTGCTGTAGATACTAAGTTTCCAGGTGTGGTTGAATTGACAACTCAGCTGCTAATACTTGATAATATTCTTTAGCTCCCCTTCTGTCGAGTCAATAAATTTGGGTTGAATACTCTACCCTCGAAAGCTGTTGTGATCCCCTGTACTTGTGGGTTATCAGGCTCCTCCTCGTCGTCGCTATGCATCTCCTTTTCCTTGTTTTCTGCATTCAACTTGCCGGCCTGTTTGAACACCCAGCATTCTCTGTTGGTGTGGTTGGGTGGTTTATCGGGGGTGCCGTGAATTTGACACGAACGATCGAGTATGCGGTCCAAGCTGGACGGGCCCGGATTGCTTCTTTTGAACGGCTTTTTTGCTGACCGGATTTAAAGCCACTGAATCCGGCATTAACTGTCGTGTCTTCGGCATTGTCGCTGTTGTTACGGCGTTTGTGTCTGTTGCGACGTGGCCTGCCGTTGCTATCTGTCGCCACTGAATTGCCAGGGTTTCTTGATGTGTTGTTGCTGCGAGTCAGCCAGCTATCCTCGTCCGCACAAAAGCGGGTCATGAGTGCCGTGAGGGCTGCCATGGACTTCGGCTTTTCTTGGCCGAGGTGTCGGGCGAGCAACTCATCGCAGATGTTATGCTTAAATGCCGCTAAGGCCTCGGCATCCGGATAGTCGATGATTTGGTTCTTTTTTAGTTAGGAACCGAGTCCAGAATTTCCTGGCTAATTCCCCTAGCTGTTGGGTTATGTGACTTAAGTCATCGGCATCCGGTGGTCGCACATAAGTGCCCTGAAAGTTGTCAAGGAATGCGTCCTCCAAATTCTCCCAACTGCCAATGCAGTTTGCAAGCAGGCTATTGAGCCAATGCCGAGCAGGTCCTTTGAGTTTTAATGGGAGGTACTTGATGGCATGTAGATCGTCACCGCGGGCCATGTGGATGTGGAGGAGGAAATCTTCGATCCATAGCGCGGGGTCTGTTGTGCCATCATATGATTCAATATTCACGGGTTTAAAACCTTATGGGAATTCGTGATCCATTACTTCATCAGTGAAGCATAGGGGGTGTGTGGCGCCTCTGTGCCGGGCTATATCATGACGCAGTTCATACGAGTCTTGTCTGTTGTATTCGGTCTGGCCGGATTTGCTTTTAGTATATCCGGCGTGACGGTCGTCGTCACGCGTTGGGGCGCGCCCTCGTGATCCGTAGATCGATCTTGCATGTCCTGCTTTGTTTTCCAATACGTCTCGCAGGTCCTGCGTGTTACCCCGGGCTTTGGTATTTTTATTTAACTAGCGACGGGGTGCGGGTTGGACTTCGGCCTGACATGCCGCTTTGTCTCGGCCAGGCTTTAATGCTTCTTCCTCGAGTTGTGGTAGCAACATTCGCTTTGGGTAACTTTTGGTTGGGCGTTCGAGTTCGTATTCCTCGGCCGCTAGGACCTCAGTCCATCTATCCGCTAGCAGATCTTGGTCAGCTTGAAGCTGTTGTTGCTTTTTCTTCAGGCTTTTTGCTCTGGCTATAAGCCAGTGCTTGAAGCGCTCCTGTTCGGTGGGATCCTCAGGCATGATAAATTCTTCGTGCCGAGGCTCACCTTGCCTTCGGAGATAGGCATGTAATTTTCATCCTCTGATTCTCCGCCTGGTGCCTGTTCCTTAGGGCTAGCTTGCCCATCCTCCCACTCCAGGCCTAGCTGGAGGCGATTGTCTTCGTCTTTGGCGCTATCCGCAGCGTTATTGTCTCTTGTGCCGGTATCGCCGGTTTTGCTATGGCAGGCCTTAGAGCGGCGCCATTGACGCCGGTGCTTAGATTGCTTCTCGAGGAGATTATCCTCTGTTGCCTTATTGCCATCGCTTTCTTCGGGGTTGTCCACCATGTATATATCATATGATGAGGTGGCACTCCAGCGCCCTGTGGGCGGTGGTTCCTGTTCTTCTCCTACATCGTTGTCCATACCGTCGATGTCTTCGGAGCCAAAATCAAGCATGTCGGTTAAGTCGTTGACAGCGGCTATTAAGTGGGTGGTGGGTGGGGGACGAATTTCTTTGTCGTCCGCTTCCCACTCCAGCCGGACATAGTTCGGCCAAGGGTCTCCTGACAAGGTGAGAGACCTTAATGAATTTAGCACATCGCTCAAGGGCGAGTGCTGAAAGATATCCGCAGAGGAAAACTCCATGATCGGCGCCCAATCAGATTCAATAGGCATGGATGCAGGCGGTTCGGGGCCCGTGGCCGGGGATGAATCCAAGGATCCGGCAACACAGGTCTCATAGGAGGTGAAGTCAGTATTGAGCTCTATCGCCATTGAGTGTGTGGCCTCCGTGGCGGGTTCCATCCACCCGTCCTCGAACGGCGCGATCTGCTCCGCATCAAGGGCCGGAGTTACCACAGGTGTGATCTCCCGAACACTGTCTGGTGGCAGAGCTAAGTCATGCTCGTCATGACTGTGCGGCGCACCTGACACGGGCTCGAATCCGTCGAAGATCAAGTCTCCGCAGATGTCGGCAGTATAGTTTAAGTTTCCAAACCTGACCTGACGGCCAGGGGTGTAGCTCTCGATCTGCTCCAGATGGCCAAACGAGTTGGCCCAAAATGCGAAGCCATCGAATACGAAGATCTGTCCGGGGAGAAAAACTTCACCCTGGATCGCATCATTGCCGATGATCGAAGGAGCCTTCAAGCCTTATGGTGACGACACAATGGAACTCTCAATGAAAGCACCAATGTCGGTGTCAAAACTGGTGGATCTCGGGTAGGGGGTCTTGAACTATGCGTCTAAGGCAGATGGTAACAGGAGGCGGGGGACACGAAGTTTACCCAGGTTCGGGCCCTCTAGATGGAGGTAATACCCTACTTCCTGCTTGATTGATCTTGATGATATGAGTATTACAAGAGTTGATCTACCACGAGATCGCAGAGGCTAAACCCTAGAAGCTAGCCTATGATTATGATTGTTCTTGTCCTACGGACTAAACCCTCTGGTTTATATAGACACCGGAGGAGGCTAGGGTTACACAGAGTCGGTTACAAGGGAGGAGATCTACATATCCGAATTGCCAAGCTTGCCTTCCATGCAAAGGAGAGTCCCACTCGGACACGGGACGAAGTCTTCAATCTTGTATCTTCATAATCCAACAGTCTGGCCGAAGGATATAGTCCGGCTGTCCGAGGACCCCCTAATCCAGGACTCCCTCAACCACCACTTCCAAGAAAGGAGACATAATCATATGGGTATGGGCACTCCCCTTGGCAACTGCCAAGCTTGGGGGAGTGCCCCGGTATCGTATCACCATCACTTCTATCTTTACCGTTTTTCTTAGTTCGATCCTTTTAGTAATATCTTTATCTAATGGAATAAAGCATTAGTATGATCTAGTTTTGAGTTTTGCTTTATGATCCCTTTATGTAATCGAGTCCTTGAGCTATATAATAAAGATTAGTGTTGAGTCAAGGGTTTGATTATTTTGCCATGATCTTGAGTGAATAAAAGAAAAGAGAAAGAATAAAAATAAATAAAAGAGATCATATGGATCTTATGGAGAGTAATGAGCTCACATATAAAGAGTATGATGAATAAAAGTTGTTGAGAGTTGACAAACATAGTTTTGGTCATCGTTGCAATTAATAGGAAGTAATAAAGAAAGAGAGGTCTTCACATATAAATACACTATATTGGACATCTTTTATGATTGTGAGCACTCATTAAAATATGACATGCTAAAGAGTTGACGTTGGACAAGGAAGACACGTAATGGGTTATGTTTTCTTACAACTGAGATAAATTATATTGTCATGGATCATCCAACATGATTGAGCTTGCCTTTCCCCTCATGCTTGCCAAATTCTTTGCACCAAGTAGAGATACTACTTGTGCTTCCAAATACCCTTAAACCCAGTTTTGCCATGAGAGTCCACCATATCTACCTATGGATTGAGTAAGATCCTTCAAGTAAGTTGTCATCGGTGCAAGCAATAAAACTTGCTCTTTAAATATGTATGACTTATTAGTGTGGGAGAAAATAAGCTTTATACGATCTTGTGATGTGGAACAAATAAAAGCGACGGACTGCATAATAAAGGTCCATATCACAAGTGGCAATATAAAGTGACATTCTTTCGCATTAAGATTTTGTGCATCCAACCCTAAAAGTGCATGACAACCTCTGCTTCCCTCTGCGAAGGGCCTATCTTTTACTTTTATCTCCCACCTTACATAAGAGTCATGGTGATCTTCACCTTTCCTTTTTACATTTTATCTTTTGGCAAGCACAATATGTTGGAAAGATCCTGGTATCTATGGCTAATTGGATGTGAGTTTTCATGAACTATTATTGTTGACATTACCCTTGAGGTAAAACATTGGGAGGCAAAACTATAAGCCCCTATCTTTCTCTGTGTCCGATTAAAACTACATACCCATAAGTATTGCGTGAGTGTTAGCAATTGTGAAAGACTATATGATAGTTGAGTATGTGGACTTGCTGAAAAGCTCTTATATTGACTCTTTCCTATGTTATGACAAATTGCAATTGCTTCAATGACTGAGATTGTAGTTTGTTAGTTTTCAATGAAGTTTATGATTCATACTTGAAATTGTGATTGAATTGGTACTCTAGCATAAGAGATCATATGACAATAATTATATAAGCTGCTGTTCTAAGAATGATCATGATGCCCTCATGTCCGTATTTTATTTTTATCGATACCTCTATCTCTAAACATGTGGACATATTTTTCGATTTTGGCTTTCGCTTGAGGACAAGCAAGGTCTAAGCTTGGGGGAGTTGATACGTCCATTTTGCATCATACTTTTATATCAATATCTATTGCATTATGGGTTGTTAATAGACATTATGTCACAATACTTATGCCTATTCTCTCTTATTTTACAAGGTTTACATAAAGAGGGAGAATGCCGACATCTGGGATTCTGGGCTGGAAAAGGAGCAAATATTAGAGACCTATTCTGCACAGCTCCAAAAGTCCTGAAACTTCACGGAAGTTACTTCCAGAATATATAAAAAATACTGAGCGCAAGAAGTACCAGAGGGGAGCCACTCACCAGCCACGAGGGTGGGGGGCGCCCTACCCCCCTGGGCACGACCCCTTGCCTCGTGGGCCCCCTAGTGGCCCTCCGATGCCCATCTTCTGCTATATGGAGTCTTTTGTTGAGGAAAAAATCATAAGCAAGCTTTTGGGATGAGACTCCGCCGCCACGAGGTGGAACCTTGGCGGAACCAATCTAGGGCTCCGGCGGAGCTGTTCTGCCGGGGAAACCTCCATCCGGGAGGGGGAAATCATCACCAACGATCCTCTCATCGGGAGGGGGTCAATCTCCATCAACATCTTCACCAGCACCATCTCATCTCAAACCCTAGTTCATCTCTTGTATCCAATCTTTGTATCCAAACCTTAGATTGGTACCTGTGGGTTGCTAGTAGTGTTAATTACTCCTTGTAGTTGATGCTACTTGGTTTATTTGGTGGAAGATCATATATTCAGATCCTATATGCATATCAATACCCCACTGATTATGAACATGAATATGCTTTGTGAGTAGTTATGTTTGTTCCTGGGGACATGGGAGAAGTCTTGCTATTAGTAGTCATGTGAATTTGGTATTCGTTCGATATTTTAATGAGATGTATGTTGTCTCTCCTCTAGTGGTGTTATGTGAACGTCGACTACATGAAACTTCACCATTATTTGGGCCTAGAGGAAGGCATTGGGAAGTAATAAGTAGATGATGGGTTGCTAGAGTGGCAGAAGCTTAAACCCTAGTTTATGCATTGCTTCATAAGGGGCTGATTTGGATCCATATGTTTCATGTTAGGGTTAGGTTTACCTTAATACTTCTTTTGTAGTTGCGTATGCTTGTAATAGGAGTTAATCATAAGTGGGATGCTTGTCCAAGTAAGGACAGCACCCAAGCACCAGTCCACCCACATATCAAATTATCAAAGTACCGAACGCGAATCATATGAACGTGATGAAACTAGCTTGACGATATTCCCGTGTGTCCTCAGGAGCGCTTTCTTCTATATAAGAGTTTGTCCAGGCTTGTCCTTTGCTACAAAAAGGATTGGGCCACCTTGCTGCACTTTATTTACTTTTGTTACTTGTTGCTCGTTACAAATTATCTTATCACAAAACTATCTGTTACCTATAATTTTAGTGCTTCCACAGAATACCTTGTTGTAAACCGCTTATCATTTCCTTCTGCTCCTTGTTGGGTTTGACACTCTTACTTGTCGAAAGGACTATGATAAATCGCCTATACTTGTGGGTCATCATTTTAATCCAAGTTTCAACCCCAAGGCTCAACATATAAATAGAGGGGCAGGGCTAGCACCCAAGACACATCAAGAAACACCAAGTCGTGTGTCGGCGACCCTATCCCCTCTAGTTTATCCTCCGTCATAGTTTTCGTAGTGCTTAGGTGAAGCCCTGCGGAGATTGTTCTTCACCAACACCGTCACCACGCCGTCGTGCTGCCGGAACTCATCTACTACTTCGCCCCTCTTGCCGGATCAAGAAGGCGAGGATGTCATCGAGCTGAACATGTGTTGAACGTGGAGGTGCCGTACATTCGGTACTTGATCGGGACGGATCGTGAAGGTGTACGACTACATCAACCGCGTTGATAAACGCTTCCGCTTTTGGTCTACGAGGGTACGTAGACACACTCACCCCTCTCGTTGCTATGCATCTCCTACATAGATCTTGCATGATTGTAGGATTTTTTTTGAAATACAGCGTTCTCCAACAGTGGCATCCAAGACAGGTCTATGCGTAGATGTTATATGAACGAGTAGAACACAAAGAGTTGTGGGCGATAATAGTCATACTTCTTACCAGCATGTCTTACGTTTATTCGGCGGTATTGTTGGATGAAACGGCCCAGACCGACATTACATGACCGCGTTCATGAGACTGGTTCTACCGATGTGCTTCGCACATAGATGGCTAGTGGGTCTCTGTTTCTATAGCTTTAGTTGAATCGAGTTTGACTACGCCCGGTCCTTGTTGAAGGTTAAAACAGCACACTTGACAAATAATCGTTGTGGTTTTGATGCGTAGGTAAGAATGATTCTTGCTAGAAGCCCGTAGCAGCCACGTAAAACTTGCAACAACAAAGTAGAGGACGTCTAACTTGTTTTTGCAGGGCATGTTGTGATGTGATATGGTTAAGGCGTGATGATATAAATTGTTGTATGAGATGATCATGTTTTGTAGAAGTTATCGGCAACTGGCAGGAGCCATATGGTTGTCGCTTTATTGTATGAAATGCAATCGCCATGTAATTGCTTTACTTTATCACTAAGCGGTAGTGATAGTCATAGAAGCAATAGTTGGCGAGACGACAACGATGCTTCGATGGAGATCATGGTGTCAAGCCGGTGACGATGGTGATCATGACGGTGCTTCAGAGATGGAGATCAAAGGCACAAGATTATGATGGCCATATCATATCACTTATTTTGATTGCATGTGATGTTTATCTTTTATGCATCTTATTTTGCTTAGTACGGTGGTAGCATTATAAGATGAACTCTCACTAAATTTCAAGGTATAAGTGTTCTCCCTAAGTATGTACCGTTGCTACAGTTTGTCATGCCGAGACACCACGTGATGATCGGGTGTGATAAGCTCTACGTTCACATACAACGGGTGCAAGCCAGTTTTGCACACGCAGAATACTCGGGTTAAACTTGACGAGTCTAGCATATGCAGATATGGCCTCGGAACACTGAGACCGAAAGGTCGGACGTGAATCATATAGTAGATATGATCAACATAATGATGTTCGCCATTGAAAGCTACTCCATCTCACGTGATGATCGGACATGGTTTAGTTGATATGGATCACATGATCATTTAGATGACTAGAGGGATGTCTATCTAAGTGGGAGTTCTTAAGTAATGTGATTAATTGAACTTTAATTTATCATGAACTTAGTCATGATAGTTTTTTCATATCTATGTAGTAGATCAATAGCTCATGTATAGCTCCCCTATTTTATTTTTATATGTTCCTAGAGAAAAAACTATGTTGAAAGATGATAGTAGCAATGATGTGGACTGGGCCCATGATCTAAGGATTATGCTCATTGTTGCATAGAAGAATTATGTCCTTGATGCACCGCTAGGTGACGGACCTATTGCAGGAGCAGATGTAGAGGTTATGAACGTTTGACAAGCTCGGTATGATGACTACTTGATAGTTTAGTGCACCATGCTTTACGGCTTAGAACCGGGACTTCAAAAAACATTTTGAATGTCATGGAGCATATGAGATGTTCCAAGAGCTGAAATTGGTATTTCAGACTCATGCCTGTGTTAAGAGGTATGGGACCTCTAACAAGTACTTTGCCTACAAGATGGAGGAGAATAGCTCAGCTAGTGAGCATATGCTCAAAATGTCTGAGTACTACAATCACTTGAATCAAGTGGGAGTTAATCTTCCAGATAAGATAGTGATTCACAGAGTTCTCTAGTCACTATCACCAAGTTACTAGAACTTCATGAAAGAACTATAATATGCAAGAGATAACGGAAATGATTCCCAAGCTCTTCGCGATGCTGAAATCGGCAAAGGTAGAAATCAAGAAAAAGCATCAAGTGTTGATGGTTGACAAGACCACTAGTTTCAAGTAAAAGGGCAAGGGAAGAAGAGGAACTTCAAGAATAACAGCAAGCAAGTTGCTGCCCAAGTGAAGAAACCCGAGTCTGGACCTAAGCCTGAGACTGAGTGCTTCTACTGCAAAGGGATTGGTCACTGGAAGCATAACTGCCCCATGTATTTGGCGGATAAGTAGGATGGCAAAGTGAACAAAAGTATATATGATATACATGTTATTGATGTGTACTTTACTAGTGTTCATAGTAGCCCCTAGGTATTTGATACTAGTTCAGTTGCTATGATTAGTAACTTGAAACAGGAGTTACAAAATGAACAGAGAGTAGTTGAGGGCTAGGTGGTGATGTGTGTTGGAAGTGATTCCAAGGTTGATAAGATCACCATCGCAGACTCCCTTTACCTTCAGGATTAGTTTTGAACCTAAAATAAATGTTATTTAGTGTTTGCGTTGAGCATAATATGATTGGATCATGTTTATTGCAATACAGTTATTCATTTAAGTCAAAGAATAATTGTTATTCTGTTTACATGAATAAAACCTTCTGTGGTCATACACCCAAGGTGAATGGTTTATTGAATCTCGATCTTAGTAATACACATATTCATAATATTGATGCCAACAGATACAAAGTTGATAATGATAATGCAACATACTAGTGGCACTGCCGTTTAGGTCATATTAGTGTAAAGCGCATGAAGAAACTCCATGCAGATGGACTTTTGGAATCACTTGATGCTTGCGAACCATGCCTCATGGGAAAGATGATTAAGACTCTGTTCTCTGAAACAATGGAGCGAGCAACTGACTTGTTGGAAATAATACATACTGATGTATGCGGTCTGATGAGTGTTGAGGCTTGCGGTGGGTATCATTATTTTTTGACCTTTACAGATGATTTACGTAGATATCGGTATATCTACTTGATGAAACATAAGTCTGAAACATTTGAAGAGTTCAAAGAATTTCAGAGTGAAGTGGAAATCATCATAACAAGAAAATAAAAATTTCTACGATTTGATCATGGAGGTGGATATCTGAGTTATGAGTTTGGTATTCATTTGAAACAATGTGGAATAGTTTCGCAACTCATGCCACCTGGAACACCACAGCCTAATGGTGTGTCTGAACATCGTAATCGTACTTTATTAGATATGGTGCGATCTATGATTTCTCTTACCGATTTACCACTATCGTTTTGGGGTTATGCATTAGAGAAAGCTGCATTCACGTTAAATAGGGCACCATCTAATCCGTTGAGATGACACCGTATGAACTGTGATTTGGCAACAAACCTAAGTTGTCATTTCTTAAAGTTTGGGGTTGTGATGCTTATGTGAAAAAGTTTCAAACTGATAAGCTCAAACCCAAATCGAAGAAGTGTGTCTTCATAGGATACCCAAAAGAAACTGTTGGGTACACCTTCTATCACAGATCCGAAGGCAAGATATTTGTTGCTAAGAATGGATCCTTTCTAGAGAAGGAGTTTCTCTCGAAAGAAGTGAGTGGGAGGAAAGTAGAAACTTGATGAGGTAGTTATACCTTCTCTCGAATTGTAAAGTAGTTCATCACAGGAATCAGTTCCAGTGATTCCTACACCAATTAGTGAGGATGCTAATGATGATGATCATAAAACTTCAGATCAAGTTACTACCAAACCTTGTAGGTCAAACAGAGTATAGTCCGCACCAGAGTGGTACGGTAATCCTTTCTCGAAGTTATGTTACTAGACCATGACGAACCTACGAACTATGAGGAAGCGATGATGAGCCCAAATTTCGTGAAATGGCTTGAGGCCATGAAATCTGAGATGGGATCCATGTATGATAACAAAGTATGGACTTTGATTGACTTGCCCGATAATCGGCGAGCCATTGAGATTAAATGGATCTTCAAGAGGAAAACGGACGCTGATAGTAGTGTTACTATCTACAAAGCTCAAATTGTCGCAAAACATTTTCAAAAAGTTCAAGGTGTTGACTAACGATGAGAGTTTCTCACTCGTATCTATGCTTAAAGTTTGTCCAAATCATGTTAGCAATTGCCGCATTTTATGAAATTTGGCAAATGGATATAAAAATTGCATTCCTTAATGGATTTCTTAAAGAAGAGTTGTATATGATGCAACTAGAATGTTTTGTCAATCCCAAAGGTGCCAACAAAGTGTGTAAGCTCCAGTGATCCATTTATGGACTGGTGCAAGCATCTCAGAGTTGGAATGTATGCTTTGATAGTGTGATCAAAGCATATGGTTTTATACAGACTTTTGGAGAAGCCTGTATTTACAAGAAAGTGAGTGGGAGCTCTGTAGCATTTCTAATATTATATGTGGATGACATATTATTGATTGGAAATAATACAGAATTTCTGGATAGCATAAAAGGATACTTGAATAAAAATTTATCAATGAAAGACCTCGGTGAAGCTGCTTACATATTGGGCATCAAGATCTATAAAGATAGATCAAGACGCTTGATAAGATTTTTAATGAGTACATACCTTGACAAGATTTTGAAGTAGTTCAAATGGAACAGTCAAAGAAGGAGTTCTTGCCTGTATTGCAAGGTGTAAACTTGAGTTAGACTCAAAATATGACCACGAGGGAAAATAGAAAGAGAATGAAAGTCATTCCCTATGCCTCGGCCATAGGTTTTATAAACTATTGTAGCGACCCGACCCCAATGGACCATAGTCCCTGTGCTTTAGTGCCATCCCTGGATCAGTATTGCATAAATCTATTTTATTGAACTACCAAGTTTATGCCATTATTGAGAAGGTTCCTCCAACTCAAACCCGAAATAATATTAATAACCCAAAAAAATCATTAAGTAAAATGATGAGATCAATCAATAATTCAAATACCAAATACTCAAGATGTCCATAACCGGGGACATGGCTAACAATGATTAGTTTATACACTCTGCAGAGGTTTGTGCACTTTTCCCCACAAGACTCGACCACATCCATGATCGGATGATCGAGACATAGTCTTTTTGAAGCATTAACTCTTTACTCTGGGTAGACAGTACCACCTACTTTCCCCTACAACTGCTAGCCTACCACTGAAAGAGGTCACACAACATACTCAACTATGCTAGATCCCATAATGTCTTGTGGCTACACACGGAAGTTTCCAGCATGAATAATATTATGATCCCTTTGAGCCTAGGTGGCAAACCATACTATGATCACACGGGTACTCCGGGATATCCTAGGACAACACTGGATTGCTCCAGGTTCCCGCAACCAATCCACCCAGATGTGTATTAAGATAGCCACCTTAAGTTTCCCTTAGTTAAAAATCTCTCACAACTTGCATGAATCTCACATACCAATCCACTTCTACACGCATAGCAAAGCAGTATGAGCATAACGTATAATTCTCGGGGTTGATAAAGAGACAATAGGTTCCTACCTCAACAACTACTTCCCATATCCACATGTTCACAATCCTACTCATGCAATGTTTGAGGGTTGAAACTAATGCATAAAAACTGGGTAATAAAGGGATATGATCAAAGTGTTACTTGCCTTGCTGACGATCGAAAAACCCTAGAGATTCGTAGTAGCAAGTCTCGCACTTCAGAAACTCTATCATGAACAAACCATAGCATACATAAGCACTTAGCAAAATATGCAAAGGTAAAACCAAATAAAAATATCCAAACAGAAAGTTCAAGTGAAGAGCTTCGATTTGCAAAAAGAATCGATTGAATCGGAGCTGTGAAACTCAAACTATGATCAAAAGAAGTCCAAATTCAAATCTGCTTGAAACCAAATTTTAAATTTTCAAAAACATGTTCAAGTTGTTTATCTGAACAGAGGGGGACGTAATGAAGAAGTTTGCGTTGGTTTCGTTGGATTTGGATAAACGAGTAAAAAGTAGTGATCATTTGAAAATCAGGGACTAATCTGTAAGAAAACTAATCGCAGATGGGTCCCTGGCCAAAAATAAAACTAAAAAGAAAATTCGAACGAACGAGCGTTCGCTAACAGAAACTAACGAACGAAAATGTTCAGTAACAGATCTAAACGAATGAAGTTCGCTAATTAATCTAACATAATAAAATAAACCGATCTAAAAGAAAAACCGGAAACAACAACAAAATTGAGGCGGGTTTCGGTAGTTATACCGGTTCGTGAAATAAAACCGGCGGCGGCAGATCGGATCAGATCGCGGCGGCAGCGGCGCGGCTCTGGCGCGGGCGGCAGCGGCGAACGGCGGCTGCGGCACGGGCTGGCGGCGACGGTAGCAAGCGGTGGCGCAGGTGGCTCGACGGTGACGGTAAATGGTGGCGCGGGAGGCTCGGCGTCGGCGGCGGTGGCTAGGGCGGTGTGCGGCGCGGCTCGGTGGGAAAAGAGGGGTCGGGGCGGTGGCTTTTAAGAGGGGGCTCGGGGCGATGACTTGGGCAAGGGGCCAAGCGGCAGCGGGGCGATCCCAGACTCCCGCCGGAGTCCTGCTCGGGCGTGGCTCGGTGAAGGCGGTCGACGGCTAGGCTGGCTGGGCATTCGGCCCAGTTCGGTCCGGAAGATTTTTTTTTAAATAATTCACCATGAAGAAAAATATCAAAATAAAAATCCTAAAATTCCAGAAATAATTTTCACCGTCCTCTCCTAATATTTAGGACAAAGTGAACATTTTTCGGGGCTAAATGCATATTTTTCCCTAATTTAACCGAATAAAAATCCAAATGAAATTCAAATAAAATATATTTTTATTCAAAATTAAATTTCTATTATTTCTTTAGCTGTTTTGAAGAAGTCATATTATCTTCTCTCATTATTTAAATTGAAATAATTGGAAAAATAATTTGAATAAAACCACTTTGATCCAATTACCAATTTTGAAGAATTCAAAAATGAATTTTTATGAAAACCTCCAACTCTTTCAATTGGTCCTTGAGTTGCTTAAGGCTTCTAGGATCAAAATGTCCAAATAAATCAAATTCCAAATGCACAAAACATGGATGCATATGATGACCTAATGATTAACATCCAAATTAAAAATTGGGATGTTACAAACCTACCCCCCCTTAAGATGAATCTCGCCCTCGAGATTCGGGTTTGCTAGCAAAAAGGTGTGGGTGGTCTTTTCGTAGGTCTTCTTCTCGCTCCCAGGTGGCTTCTTCCTCGGTATGGTGACTCCACTGAACCTTACAAAACTTGATGACCTTGCTGCATGTAACTCGGCTGGCAAACTCAAGAATCTTGACGGGTTTCTCCTCGTAGGTTAGGTCACTCTCCAACTGAATTGCTTCCAGGGGTACTGTATCTCTCAAAGGAATATCAGCCATCTCTGCATGGCACTTCTTCAACTAGGAAACGTGAAACACATCATGAACTCCTGACAAACCTTCAGGTAACTCCGACTTGTAGGCAACTTCACCCATATACGTTCCAAAACTCTATATGGTCCTACAAATCAGGGTGCTAACTTTCCTTTGACTCCAAATCATTTAACTCCTCGAAGTGGTGACACACGAAGATAGGTTGTGTCTCCGACTTCATAGGCTACCTCCTTGCGTTTAGTATCGGCATAACTCTTCTGCCTAGACTGAGCTACCTTCAGTCTATCACAAATCAACTTGACCTTCTCCTCAGACTCTCTGATTAAGTCTGGCCCAAACAATTGTTGGTCTCCAACTTCATCCCACATCAATGGTGTCCTGCACCTACTTCCATACAAAGCTTCAAAAGGGGCCATCTTCAAACTAGCTTGGTAGCTATTGTTGTACGAGAACTCTGCGTAAGGCAAATTATCATCCCAACTAGATCCATAATCTAGTGCACAAGCTCTCAACATGTCCTCCAGAACCTGGTTGACTCTCTCAGACTGTCCATCTGTTTGTGGATGAAAGGTTGTACTGAATTCTAGCCTGGTACCCAAAGTCTGGTGTAACTTATTCCAAAACTTTGAGGTAAACTGTGTTCCTCTATCTGATACGATGGTCCTCGGAACTCCATGTAGACATACGATCCTGGTCATATATATCTTGGTCAACTTCGCGCTCGTATAAGTGGTGTTCACGGGGATAAAGTGAGCCACTTTGGTCAAGCGATCTACTACTACCCAGATGGAGTCATATCTTGATTGTGTCCTGGGTAATCCGGTGATAAAATCCATGCCAAGCTTATCCCACTTCCATTCGGGTATCGGCCAAGGCTGAAGTAACCCTGCTGGCTTCTGATGTTCTACCTTAACTCTCTGATATACGTCACATATGGCTACATACTCGGCAATATCCTTCTTCATACCTGTCCACCAGAAATGTTTCTTCAAATACAAATACATCTTTGTGTTTCCTGGGTGAATCGAGTATGGCAAGTCATGAGCTTCCTGAAGTATTAACTTCCTGATCTCTGGATCATTTGGCACATAGATACGATCCTCAAACCATAAGGTTCTGTGTTCATCCTCACGAAAACCTTTGGCCTTTCCTTTCCTTTACTCATCTTTTCCTTTATCTCCGCAATCTCCTTATCAGTCTTCTGAGCTTCTCGAATATTTCCCAACAACGTGGACTGAACTTCCAACAATGCAACAAAACCTCTCAGAACTATCTCCATACGAAGTTCTCTGAGATCGTCGGCTAACTCCTGAGGTAATCCTCCAGTTATGAGAGTATTTACATAGCTCTTGCAGCTCAACACGCCTGCTACAACATTGGCCTTTCCTGGATGATAATGTAGTTTCATGTCATAATCCTTTATGAGCTCCAACCATCTCCTCTGCCTGAGGTTCAACTCCTTCTGTGTGAAGATGTACTTCAAACTCTTCTGGTCCATGTATACATCACAACGGTTTCCAATGAGAAAATGTCTCCAGGTCTTGAGTGCATGCACTACGGCTGCTAACTCAAAATCATGTGTGGCATAATTCAACTCATGAGGTCGAAGCTACCGTGAGGCATATGAAACAACTCTTCCTTCTTGCATAAGAACGCTTCCAAGTCCCTGACGAGAAGCGCCGCATTATACTTGGAAATCCTTGCGTATATTCTGGGGAATTAGCACTGGGGCGGTAACCAAACTTTTCTTCAACTCCTAAAAAATGGCCTCACACTCCTCTGTCCATTTGAACTTGGTGTCCTTCTTCAATAACTCTGTCATGGGCTTCGCAATCTTGGAAACATTCTTAATGAATCTCCGATAATAACCTGCGAGTCCAAGGTAACTGTGTATCTCTCCAACTGAGGTGGGTGCCAACCACTCAGTGACAGACTGAACCTTTGTAGGGTCTACCGCTATACCTTCTCCAGATATAACATGCCCGAGAAATCCGACTTCCTTCAACCAAAACTCACATTTGTTAAACTTGGCATATAACTGATGTTCCCTGAGCTTCTTGAGAACCAAGCGCAAATATTCCTTGTGTTCTTCTTCATTCTTCGAGTACACCAATATATCATCAATGAACACCACGAAGAACTTATCCAAGAACTCCATGAACACCTTATTCATCATACTCATAAAGTAGGCAGGGGCGTTAGTCAAACCAAAAGACATGATTGTGTACTCATATAGCCCATACCTTGTGATAAGAGCCGTCTTGGGTATATCCTGTTCTTGGATTTTCAGCTGGTGATATCCTGATCGAAGATCGATCTTGGAGAATACTTTAGCTCCCTGTAGCTGGTCAAACAAATCATTGATCATCGGTAGAGGATATTTGTTCTTGATCATCACCTCATTCAATGCACGATAATCAACAACCATTCTCAAGGATCCATCATTCTTCTCAACTAAGAGCACTAGGGCTCCCCACGGTGATGAATTGGGTCGAATATAACCTTTCTCCAACAAATCCTTAATCTGCTTCTTAATTTCCTCTAGATCATTTGCGGGCATCCGATACGGTCTCTTCGATATTGGTCCGGTGCCTGGCAACAACTCGATCAAAAACTCTATGTCTTGATCTGGTGGCATGCCTGGTAGTTCCTCCGGGAATACATCTGGATAATCCTTCACAACGGGCACTTCCTCCTGTACAACTCCCAAAAGTGAATTTACTTGAGTCCTCCTTAGCGCATGCCTAGACACATACTTGATCCATTTCCCTTCTGGGGTGGTGAGAAGAATTGACCTACTAGCACAATTGATGTTTCCTCCATACTTTGATAGCCAATCCATGCCTAGTATTATATCTAATCCTTGTGATTCCAAAATAATGAGGTCTGAGGGGAAAACATGCTTACCAATGGTCAATGGTAACCGATCACACCATCGGTTGGCCATATACTCCGCTCCTGGTGAGCTTACTAACATGGGTGACCTAAGGGCTAAGGTTGTCAATTTAAACTTGTCCACAAATCCCCTTGATATGTATGAATGTGATGCACCAGTGTCAAAAAGAACAAGGGCGGTAAATGACTTAATCAAAAAATTACCAATCACTGCGTCAGGCTGCTCTTCAACTTCCTCCACGTTGATGTGGTTCACCTGACCTCTGGTGAAGGGATTTGGCTTCTTCCCTGAGCTTCCATTGCCATTCCCATTCTTTGCTTCAGGACACTCGGTGGCATAGTGTCCAGTCTTCCCGCACTTGAAACAAGTAATGTGTCTCAAATCCTTCTTGGCGGGTGTAGCAGGGTTGGAACGGTTCTAACTGGTGTTTCCTCCCTTCCCATTACCATTCTTAGGGCCAATGTGGTTGTGTGAACTTCCTCCATTGTGAGAATGGCCTCCATGGTTATGATGGGTGTGTCCTCCTGAGTACGGGGTAAAACCCGACTTCTGCTGAGCTCCTGAGTTGTACTTCCCTGTCCATACTTCTGTTTGCGGTTCTCTATCTGTCGTTGCTTGCCTTCAATCATGAGGGCCCTGTCTACCAACTCCTGGTAGTTGGTGAATGTTGCCACCATCAACTGCATACTCAGCTCATCATTCAACCCCTCAAGAAACTTCTCCTGCTTCGCGGCATCCGTGGCCACATCATCTAGGGTGTAGCATGCTAACTTGCTGAACTCATCCACGTACCGCGCCACAGTACGATTCCCCTACCGTAAGTTGTGGAACTCATGCTTCTTCATACTCATGGATCCAGTTGAGACATCTGCGGTGCGGAATGCTTGTTGAAACAGATCCCAAGTGACATTGGCCACAGGGAAAGTGGTGGTGTAGTTCTCCCACCATGAGGATGCAGGTCCATCCAGTTGATGTGCGGCAAAGCGCACCTTCTCAACATCTGTGCAGCATGCGGTGGTCAGCTCCCTTCCAATCTTGCAGAGCCAGTCATCAGCAACAATCGGCTCAGTGCTGCTAGAGAACACCGGCAGATTCAACCTTAGAAAACAGGCTAAGTTGTCTACTGGGGGTGGCGGCAGTCAGTTGTTGTTGTTGTTGTTGCCTTGGTTCTGGACAAGTAGCTGCATCAAGGCATTCTTCTATTGGATCAACTGGGTGAGCTCCGGTGGGAAGGCGAATGCAGGGTCACGTCTCAAAGGCATCTGATAGGTTTAGAGGGGTGAGAACAGAATAGAGTGAGGTCTAAAGAGATATTTCACTACCCATATGCACATGAGACAAACAAATTCATTCCACACCACTCAATATCAAACAAGATTCATACAATCGATCTAAGCTACTGTTACAAAATCTCACGAATGATTACTATATACATGGAAGAACTCTAATGGTAATATGGTGGTCGACTAGAAATTTTGATCGGTGGAAAACTCCATAATATCTGCTCCAGCTTCGTCTTCATAATCATCATCGCTGTCGGGGTCGGCGTTCGTGTCGTCTAGTATGATGTAGTCTTCTGAACGAATGTCTACTCCAGGTTCGGGATCCCCCATGAATACTCCTAGTTTCCTCTTCATGTCTTCATTCTTCTCCAATAGTACCACAATTTATTCTTCATATCCATCACGTGTAGCCTTGAGTTCCTATTCTAGCTCCATGTTCTGGGTCATCACCTTCTTCGTGTCTATCATGTTGGCGCACATCTGGTTCTCATGATACGTTGCAGCCATGTAGGTCAGCACACGGAATATGCTGGCAAGATCACACTATAGAGAATAATGATGCAATAAAGGCTAACACTATAAGCATATTTGGCTGGTGGAGGCTCTAAGTTTATCATTTGCATAAAGCTAATTTTTTCCTACAACAAAGGAACAGATTTTATTGAACTACCAAGTTTATGCCATTATTGAGAAGGTTCCTCCAACTCAATCCCGAAATAATATTAATAATCCAACAAAATTCATTAAGTAAAGTGATGAGATCAATCAATAATTCAAATACAAGATACTCAAGATGTCCATAACCAGGGACACGACTAACCATGATTAGTTTATACACTCTGCAGAGGTTTGCACACTTTTCCCCACAAGACTTGACCACATCCATGATCGGATGATCGAGACATAGTCTTTCTGAAGCATTAACTCTTTACTCTGGGTAGACAGTACCACCTACTTTGCCCTACTGTTACGCCCCCATATTTGACTGTACACTAATCATACACGCAAACGTGTACGATCAAGATCAGGGACTCACGGGAAGATATCACAACACAACTCTACAAATAAAATAAGTCATACAAGCATCATATTACAAGCCAGGGGCCTCGAGGGCTCGAATACAAGAGCTCGATCATAGACGAGTCAGCGGAAGCAACAATATCTGAGTACAGACATAAGTTAAACAAGTTTGCCTTAAGAAGGCTAGCACAAACTGGGATACAGATCGAAAGAGGCGTAGGCCTCCTGCCTGGGATCCTCCTAAACTACTCCTGGTTGTCGTCAGCGGGCAGCACGCAGTAGTAGGCACCTCCGGTGTAGTAGGAGTCATCGTCGAAGGTGGCGTCTGGCTCCTGGGCTCCAACATCTGGTTGCGACAACCAGGTAGAAGGGATAGGGGGAAAAGAGGGAGAAGCAACCGTAAGTACTCATCCAAAGTACTCGCAAGCAAGGAGCTATACTACATATGTATGCATTGGTATCAACTGGAATAAGGCTATTATATGTGGACTGAACTGCAGAAAGCCGAGATAAGGGGGGATAGCTAGTCCTTTCGAAGACTACGCTTCTGGCAGCCTCCGTCTTGCAGCATGTAGAAGAGAGTAGTCTGAAGTCCTCCAAGTAGCATCGCATAGCATAACCCTAACCGATGATCCTCCCCTCGTCGCCCTGTGAGAGAGCGACCACCGGTTGTATCTGGCACTTGGAAGGGTGTGTTTTATTAAGTATCCGGTTCTAGTTGTCATAAGGTCAAGGTACAACTCCAAGTCGTCCTGTTACCGAAGATCACGGCTATTCGAATAGATTAACTTCCCTGCAGGGGTGCACCACATAACCCAACACGCTCGATCCCATTTGGCCGGACACACTTTTCTGGGTCATGCCCGGCCTCGAAAGATCAACACGTCGCAGCCCTACCTAGGCACAACAGAGAGGTCCGCACGCCGGTCTAAATCCTATGGCGCAGGGGTCTGGGCCCATCTCCCATTGCACACCTGCACGTTGCGTACGCGGCCGGAAGCAGAACTAGCCCCCTTAATACAAGAGCAGGCTTACGGTCCAATCCGGCTTGCGCCACTCAGTCGCTGACGTCATGAAGGCTTCGGCTGATACCACGACGTCGAGTGCCCATAACTGTCCCCGCGTAGATGGTTAGTGCGTATAGGCCAGTAGCCAGACTCAGATCAAATACCAAGATCTCGTTAAACGTGTTATCTGGAAGACACCACGAACTCCGACCAGGGCCAGGCCCACCTCTCTCCTAGGTGGTCTCAACCTGCCCTGTCGCTCCGCCACAAAGATCCACCCAGAGGGCCGTCGGGACAAAGGTCCTTTCAGCCCCCAATCCGTGAATCACTCGCGGGTACTCCTCGAGCCAACCCGACTTTAGTCATCACATGTATCATGTATAAAGTATAGTTATATACCCGTGATCAACTCCCGAGTGATCATGGCCTGATAGTATAGCATGGC
This sequence comes from Triticum dicoccoides, assembly GCF_002162155.2. Lineage (NCBI taxonomy): Eukaryota > Viridiplantae > Streptophyta > Magnoliopsida > Poales > Poaceae > Triticum > Triticum dicoccoides. The sequence continues at coordinate 282,098,379 of NC_041388.1, forward strand.
AGACGGACAAGAATGTATGGCCACTGATGGATTACTAGCAACCTATACTAAGCATGTAGGATTGCAGGTAAGGTATCAACAGTAGTAGCAACAATGACAGGCTATGCATCAGGATAGGATTAACGGAAAGCAGTAACATGCTACACTACTCTAATGCAAGCAGTATAGAGGAGAGTAGGCGATATCTGGTGATCAAGGGGGGGGGCTTGCCTGGTTGCTCCGGCAAGAGAGAGTGGTCGCCAACACCGTAGTCGTACTGGGTAGCAGCGGCGTTGGTCTCGGTGTCTAGCGGGAGAAGAGGGGGAAGAAACAATAAATATAATGCAAACAAATGCATGACGATGCATGACATGACAAAGCATGATACTAGGTGTGCCCTAACGCGGTACGAGGTGGTACCGGTGAAGGGGGGAAACATCCGGGAAATTATCCCCGGTGTTTCGCGTTTTCGGACAGACGAACCGGAGGGGGAAAGTTGCGTGTTCGCTATGCTAGGGATGTGCGGCGGATTAACGGGCTGCGTATTCAAATTCGTCTTGTTGTTCTGAGCAACTTCCATGTACAAAGTTTTTTCATCCGAGCTACGGTTTATTTTATATTAATTTTCAAAGTTTTAATTCATTTTTAGAATTATCAGAATTAATTTAATTAGGAAATGCCATTATGATGTCAGCATGACATCAGGGTGATGTCAGCATCAACAGCCAGTTGACTTGGTCAAACTGGCGCGTGGGTCCAGTGGGACCCTCCTGTCATACTCTGTTTAGATTAATTAGGTCTTAGTTAAACTAAGTACTATTTAATTAAACTAACTAGTTAATTAGCTTAATTAAACATGATTAATTAACTTAATTAGTTCACTTATTGATTAATTAATTAATGTAATTATTATTTATTTATTTATTTATTTATTTTTAATTCTTCTTTTTTTTAATAAAGTTCTGGGGCGTGGGCCCCACATGTCTGTGGCCCCAAGGGCCTAACGGGCACAGGGCGGTGCGAGCGCGGGCACCGCCCGAACGGGCGTGGGCGCTGGGTGCCCGAGACGGTCCAGGCGCGGCCCGCTGCACGGTGGGAGTGGTAGCGCGCCGGTGAGGTTTGGCCGGGGCGCCACCGGCCGGAGCAGTGCGGGCGGGGGCATTGGTCAAAGGTGGCGGCGGCGGTGAGCGCAGCAGCGCGCGGGAGGCCGGGGTAGTGGGCAAGGCCG